>NW_003853015.1:7731-16514 GCF_000181295.1 Otolemur garnettii
CTCTGTCCCCGTGCAGTGTGTCCCACGCGTGTGTGTCCCCCACTCTGTCCCGTGCAGTGTGTCCCACGTGTGTGTCCCCCACTCTGTCCCCGTGCAGTGTGTCCCACGCGTGTGTGTCCCCCACTCTGTCCCGTGCAGTGTGTCCCATGCGTGTGTGTCCCACTCTGTCCCGTGCAGTGTGTCCCACGCGTGTGTGTCCCACTCTGTCCCATGCAGTGTGTCCCACGCGTGTGTGTCCAGCGCTCTGTCCCTGTGCAGTGTGTCCCATGCGTGTGTGTCTGGCGCTCTGTTGTTCTTTTGTGTGTTGGTGACAAGACGCTGTTGTGAGCACATTGAACTGGTTAACTTTGAGGTTCTATCATCTTTATAGCATAAAACAGCAAAACTGCTTATTAACTGAGCCAACGTCCTGAAATATGGCACACGGCCCCCATGTCCTACCGCTGCTTCCACGTAGCCCCGTGGGCCCTGAATCCAACCTTTGGTCCAGCCATGGTGAGACCAGCAGTGTCCGGCTTCCTTCTGGGAAGGAAGAGACAGATCCACCCAGCCTGGCAAGGGGAATCCTGGGCCATCCTAAGGTTTCCAGAACATTTCTGCAGCCTTCAGTTTTCTGAAATAGAACTAATGGGGATCCAGAGGGCATCTGGGAGGGTCAGGGGAGGTGTGTCCAGAGTCCCCAGGATGAAGTGGGCACCCACAAGCATTACCTGCTCTCTCTCATCCCTGCTGTGAGGAGCTGACCAGGGGGAGCCACAGTTCTCTCACATCAAATGGGGATGCTGGCTCTCATCTTAGGAAGCATGGTGAGAACTAGGCAGTAAGGTGTGCAGATGGGTCTGACACCTAACAGATGATGCTGGTATCAATATGCAGATGCCTCTCTGGACACCAGTCTTAGCCAAAGAGCTTTGCAGAGTTTTACAGATTGTGAAGAGGCCCGGGGCATCCCCACATGTGGCCTCTTGTTTCCCTTGGTGGTTTGTGTCAGATTAGAAGCACCAGTTGAGTGTTGGGCAGGTACTGCAGGGCCTCACAGCAGATGCTGACGCAGTGAGGGCAGGTGCTCACTCCAAACAAGGTGAGAAAAACATGATTTCAGGATCACTCACGACTCAGCGTCTATCACCAAACTGCTGCCAGTGAGGGGACAAGGACAGGCTTTCTGACCAGTTTGGGGATTAAATAGACTGGTAGAGAAACTCAAGAAAAGTGTATTTACATAAATAATTTTTAGTCTACAGATTTTACAACAAGGGAAAGGCAGTTCATTTACATTTCTTTAAAAAGAGTTTACCAAAAATAGGTCCATGGTGATTGTAAGAAACTCCCCATAGTAAATACAAAACCATAGAGGCCCCTTTTGTAAATCCTCCCCCATTTCTGTTTGGGGCTCTGACTCAGGCGGCTGCTGGGTGCCAGAGCCACATAGGTGCCTCACTCACACCGGCTGCTCACCTGCTCTTCCACCCAGAAAACTCAGCAGCACATGAAGGTTGCCCAGGCTGGCTCCAAACTCTACTTCTCTCTGCCAGTCACTGCAGAACCCAACTGTCTCCAAGCAGGAAAGGGCAACACCCACATTTAACAAGTCACCAGCATACTGGGGGCAAGCAGGTGGGAACAGCTCCAAGATCTTCCCCCTCTCCCCCGGACCTTGGAGTGTGGCCTGGAGCAGGTTTCCCAGCCTCCCTGGGCGGTCCCAGAGGGCAGGACACTGGTCCACTTGTCTCTGTGTGACAAGTACCCATCACAGCAATGGGTACATCAAGGGGGCAGGTGCAGACTCAAGATGTGAACGGGGCCACACATCCTCTGAGGCTGGGGTCTGGCCTGGTGGCTGCAGCGTCTCTGGATTCCTCGGCTTGTGTGTCTCCCAGTCTGTCTCCATCTCCACAGGGCCTCTCTGCAGGGAGTCTCGGATGTCTCCACGGGATTTAGGGCCCACCCAGATGTATGATGACCTCATTTTAAGGTTACATTTTGAAGTTCTTTGGGTGATGAAAGCACATTTAGTGAGAATAAAAGGGAGTCTGTCAGGCGACATGACCCAGCTGGTCTGGCCCCTGTTCAGGTCCTGCCTGACCTTCACCTCTCTCCTATTCTTTCTGTTTTGCAAATTTATCTCCTACTCTAAAGATGCCCATCTTGAGTAGTTTAGGTGGATTGATTTAGGAGATTACTTCTAAATTAGAATGTTGCTTATTGTTTATGAGTCATGGGATTATTGTTAAGATAAGGGTTAACAGAGTCCTTTTTTTTTTTTTTTGAGATAGAGCCTCAAGCTGTCCCCCTGGGTAGAGTGCTGTGGCATCATAGCTCACAGCAACCTCCAACTCCTGGGCTCAAGCGAATCTCCTGCCTCCACCTCCCAAGTCGCTGGAAACATAGGCGCCCACCACACGCCTGGCAATTTTTTTTTTGGTTGCAGTCATCAATGTTGTTTGGTGGGCCCGGGCTGGATTCAATCCCGCCACCTTAGGTGTATGTGGCTGGTGCCTTAGCCACTTGAGCCACAGGTGCCGAGCCAGTTAACAGAGTCTTAACTTTGAACTTAAAAGTATAAAACTGTAATGTTGAGGGCGGCACCGGTGGCTCAGTGGGTAGGGTGCTGGCCCCATATACCAAGGGTGGTGAGTTCAAACCTGGCCCTGGCCAGCTAAAACAGCAGTGGCAACTGCAACAACAGCAAAAAAAAAAAGAAAAAAGCCAGGCGTTGTGGTGGGTGCCTGTAGTCCCAGCTACTCGAGAGGCTGAGGCAAGAGAATCACTTAAGCCCAAGAGCTGGAGGTTGCTGTGAGGTCTGATGCCACGGCGCTGTACTGAGGGTGACAAAGTCAGACAGTCTCAAACAAAACAAAACAAAAAAACTCCCGTAATGTTGAAAATGGAACAACAGAACAGTCTTGGA
This sequence comes from Otolemur garnettii, assembly GCF_000181295.1. NCBI lineage: Eukaryota > Metazoa > Chordata > Mammalia > Primates > Galagidae > Otolemur > Otolemur garnettii. Next base: position 10,643 of record NW_003853015.1, read on the forward strand.
GAGGCTGCTCTCACTGTCCTGCAGAATCCCAACCTTCTGACAAATGAAGTTCCGTGTATTATCCCTGTCTCTGCATGTTGGCTAACAGTGACAGGAGGCTGGATCCTCCAGGTTGAACCTTGAGTAGTTTAGGGCAATGGATTTAGGAGTTTAACTTCTGAATTGGAAATGTTGTTTTAGGTCATGGGTTATGCTTATTACTGTTTTCTTGAGAGAGAGTCACACTTTCTTGCTCCCCCTAGAGTGATGTGTTGTCATGGCTCACCGCAACCTCAAACTCTTGGGCTCAAGTGTTTGCCTCAGCTTTCCGAGTAGCTGGGACCACAGGTGCCCACCACAATGCCTGGCTACTTTATAGAGATGGGGTCTCGCTCTTGCTCAGGCTGGTCTCAAACTTGTGAGCTCAAGCAATCCACCTGCTTTGGCCACTCAGAGTGCTGGGATTACAGGTGTGAGCCACTGTACCCGGGCACTGATTATTGTTTATTATCATTTAAAATTAGGGTCAACATAGTTTTTGCTTTGAACTTTTATGTATCAAACTGTAGATTTGGAAATGGAAGGGCAGAACAGTCTTGGAGAGGCTACTCTCACTGTTCTCCAGAGTCATTGGACCCTCTTCATCTAGTAACAGGAGGACTAGGATTTGGGGGACTCTACTCCGCATAGGCTTGGTGGCATCTCCCAGCCCCAGGGTCCTTCCCCCATGGTCTTGGTAACACACTTCTTGCCTGTTCAGAGCCAGCTTAGCACCTGCTTCCCCGAGGCCCCAGGCTGACATGGAGTCCTGAGGAGCCTGGATGGTGACTGGTACCCAGCAGCATGTGTGGGCTGAGTTTGGCTGCATGGTGAGCGAGCAGAGGTGGCCAAGCCTACTTCAGTCAGCCCAGGACACAGCTGTGGCTGAATTGGGGCTTCTGCAGGAAGCAGTTTGGGGGAAGGAGGGTTCAGGTTGAGGTCCCAGAAGAGGGTGGGAGACATCAGGGTTCTGGAATCATTTCAGAGGCTGTTCTGACCCCTGGCTTCCTCCAAATCCTGAGCACAGAGATTTGGTTCCCCACTCTGGGGCTGGGGCAGGTGATGGCAAAGAGTGGGACCCTGGCCCAGCTTACAGGAGCTGCCTGAGAGGCTGGGTGTGCACAGGGTGAAGGGGAATTGGTTCCACCAACAATAGAATTTGTTAGAATTTGATGGCACTCACCCCAGGCCAGGGGCCAAGGCCCAGTCAGAACCCAGGAGCTGCTGTGGGTCTAGTAACAGCGGGGCACAAGCTGTCACCTTTTTTCCTGGATCTGCTCCCAATGGGAAGGGGACAGAGCCTCTGGAACAGAAACAGCTCATCTGAGCCCAGGGCAGGGCAGGGCAGAGCTGGGTTTCAGGCCACCCAGAGCCTTTGTTGGTTTTAAACAAATCCACCCTTAGCCGACTCTGCCCACTAGGCTTTTCCGGATAATTTGATTGAATTCATCTATGGCTGATGTCACATCCCCCATCTGCACTCCCCCCAGCCAACTCACCCAGCCAACTCACCCAGCCCCCAGCTGCACCCCTCCCTCTGGCCAGAGAGTCCTAGCTGCTGGGGAAGTAGGAGCGGCCCCTTCCTTTTCCTGGTGCTCCACAAAGACCAAAAGACCATGTGGAGTTATTTGAAGGGTGCCAGGTCCTTAAAAATGCCATCTCAGTGGGTCAGGGGTGAATGGGGAACCAGGGGTGACACAAGTCCTGGGGGACCCCCTCTCCTGCACCCACCACAAACATTCTTTCTGACTCTTCCTCTCCCAGCCCCCTCCTCCCAGACACCAGGAGGATAGGTGCTGGTGGCTTCTCTGTGGCCAGGTGGGAGAGAAGTGACAGCATTGGGCAGTGGTTGGGCCTCTAGCCCTCTGCCCTCCCTTACCTGGGGTCAGCCTGGCCTTGAGCTTGGAGGAAGAGGATGACAGCAGGGACAGGGAGCCTGGGGCTCTGACTTCAGCTGGGCCCAGGGCTGGAAGGTGTCCATGGCGGAGGCCCAGCTTTACCCTCCCAGAGCCAGGCCCCTCTGGGGGACTGTGCCCTCTCCCAGCAGGGTGAGGAGATAGAGTGTGCCCTGCCCAGCTTGGGCCTGAGCAGCCTCCTGAGGCAGGGTCCCTTCCCCCTTATCCTTTTTTCTGATCAAGGCTGTGGGGGAGGTGGCTTCTCCAGTCGATCTTGCATGTGACTCTGGGCTCCTGAGCCCCATCAGACCTTTACCCTCCCAAAGTCCCTCTCTGGACACTGCACTCAGGACCCCGCTGGGGTCTGTGCCCTGGGGTGGAAAGAGGGCATCTGTGCCAACATCCACCACATGTGGGGCTGTGGGGCTGGGTCATAACACAAAGAGCAGTGATTATCAACCAGAGGAAGCAGCTTTGTACTGAGCCCTGGGCAGGGAGTGCAGAGTTGACGAGAGTGACCAGATGGTCCTAAAATCCCTCCTGATGGTCAGATCACAGCATCATAGCATTACAGCATCATAGAGGGGACAGTAGGCTGGGAGAGGCAGGGGCCATTTTGGGCGGCACCTGGAGGAGAAGCTCCTTAGCCTTTCTGGTGCACACCCGGCTCTTGCTCTCTGCTGGCAGCTGATGGGGGCTGAGCTTCAGGTGCTCTGCCTGGGACACAGGATGATACAGTCTCATGGGGTTTTGGAGAAGGTGGATAAGAGCACCATGCAGGTGTGCAGTCAGCAGTGCCTGCCACCATTGCTACTGCTAGCCTTCACCACTGCTGTCCTTGCCTGGCCTTGCAGGTCCCAAGGACAGGAGACCCTGAGTCAAGGAGCAGGGGACCCTGTGCCGCTGAGCACCCCCCACAGCGGTCCTGCCTGTTGCCCACTTCACCTGCAGCACAGTCTCTTGCAGTTTTCATGTGAAAGGTGGTGAAGGGGCTCGTCCTCCCTCCTCCTGCCAGTGCCCTTTCTGCCGCCACCTCAGGGGACTTACCCTGTGGGAGGGGCCGGGCTCTGGAGTGGAGGTGGGGCAGGGGTCTGAGGAGGAGGAAGTAGGGAGCAGGAGACTCGGCTTCCTGGATGAGCAGGGACTGGGGGAGGAACAGGTGCAGAGAATGACTTTGAATGACCTTGGCAAGTCCCAGCTTCCCTCTTGGGCCCTGGTGAGCAAGGCTGGTACCTGACTTCCCCCTTTCAGCCCATTTACTGTTAGTTGTCTATTTTAAAAATAATTTGTCTTGATTCCCAGTCCGGATGGGTTAAGAGAGTTCTCACATCTGTCCTCTTCCTCCCCAGTCGAGTGCACAGCAGCAGCCAGACCACAGCTTCCTGTCTTTCTTCACACCGAGGAGGATGAGAGTGTCCTGAATGAGTGTGACTGCCCAGACGTGCAGCTCTGACCCGGGAGCTGACCAGCTGCATAGCAGGCCACAGCTGTCTGCAGCTCTGCCAGTGAAGCAAGAGGTTTCTGAGGTCCTTCCTCAGCCTCTGCTTCCTAGAATTTTCTTCAAGCAAGGCCCTTCTTAGGGTCAGTGCACCCCAGAGCAGGCATCATGGGAGCGGGAACCACTGTGTGGATGGTCCCTCTCAGCCATCTGGCCATTGGGCCACTCAACAGCTATGGAGGCCACAGAGGAACTCCTGTGGTGCCCTCGCTCTGCTTCCTTCATCCTTTTTCTCCAGAGCCAGTCCATTTTCTCCAGGGCTGGGGTCCAGGATAGTTGCTCTATATCTAAAGTTGGGACAATGTCTTCTTGGCTACAGCTTTGTTTTAGACACAACAGTGTTTCAGAAATAGATGAAACAATTGACTTGTTCTTTTTTCTGATTAAAACATTTCATATTAACAAAGACCCTGTCTAATCACTATGGCTTGAGCACCCCAGCTCCACCAGCTGAAAGGACAGAATACTAAGAGGATGGCTGCCACTGGCACCCCAGGGATCTGACACTTGCACTTGGTGGGTGCCAGCTGATTGATCTTCTTTATAGTTTCTACTCATGTGGGCTTTGTCTGCTTCTGTACTTTGTTTTGTGTGTGTGTCTTGCTTTGTTGCCCATATTAGAGGGTAGTGGTATGACTGATCACAGCTCACCACCTCCAACTGTCGGGCTCAAGTGATCCTCCCACCTCAGCCTCCTGAATAGCTGGGACTGCAGGCATGTGGCATCATCCTGGCTAATTGTATTTATTTTTTATACAGATGGGGTCTCACTGAATTGTGCAGGCTGGTCTCACACCTGTGGCCCCAAGTGACCTACCTTTGCCTCTCAAAGTGCTGAGATTCCAGGTGTGAGCCCCCGTGCCTGGCCTGTTCTACTCCTCTACTCAGTATGAGGTTGGTGAGTCCCTGATGATGGACACCCCACTGTACCCACGATCAACGGGCAGTGGATCTTTGTTCTTTTATTCATCAGGTAGTCAGGGTACACCTATACTCTGCTAGTCAGAGGGTTCAGGCAATGGGTCTAGGGTCACCCAGCCAGTTGGCGCTGAGCAGGCTCAGGTCAGTACAGATTCTAATGCAGCCGTGTGCATTTAGCCCTGTTAGGTACAGGGTCACTGGCCTGGAGTGGGCGCTTCACAGATGTTTGCTAAGCAGAGCTGAATGTGTTTCTTATTAGGAGGGAAATAATATTACTTTTGTTTTACAGATGAGAAAATACAGCATTAGCTCAGTGGTGGTGTGTATGGCAGCCTGCTGGAATCACTGGGGGGTGCCCAGATCTCCTGACCAGTAGCTGGGGGGATGCCTGGCCCCAGGTATGTATGGAAACTTTCCACAGGAGGCTCTCATGGACGGCGTTGACACCATTTGCACCCTTCAAGACCCAGCAAGATACTGAACGCAGAGGCAGCGTGTCACCGCGGAGCCGGGGTGGTAGAGGCTGTGCTGTCTCTGCGCAGGCCAAGCGATTGATGTCCTCATCTTAGTCATGTACCGTTTTAAAGTGGTAGTAGCTTTTAACAAACGTGGTTAGAGCTAGTTAGGGCACAGGGGCTGCCTGTGCCTGTGCCCAAGCTGGTCAGGGCATCTGGCAAGGTGGCCCTTCCTGTGGCAGGGTTAGCTGGGACACTCAGTGCCCCTGTGCCCTTTTATGGGACACCATTGCATTTCCACTTTCTCTTCAGATGGTGTCGCAACACCCGCTAGGCAGACGCTGCAGCTCTGTCTCTATCACAACCATGCCGGGGCTTTCTGGCTTTCTTCACAGTCCCCCGTCCCTTTCCTGATGAAGGGGAGGGAGGAAAGAGGCTCAGACCCAAGCGTGACAGTGCACACACTCACACACACGCAACCTGTAGGATGTCCCCATGTGGATTCTCACCTGCCGACGTCCACCTGCCCTCAGCACCCTGCCTGCCTGCCCCCCTCCCCTGCTTACCAATGCTCCTGCGGCTGCTCCCTATGAGTGAGGGCCCACCGGGGGTTTCAGACCATGGGAGGACAGGCCAACAAGCCATTAGAGGACAATCTGGTCAGCACTAGGGGAGTATGGAAACCCAGTCTCATCTGTGGGGTCAGGAAGGAGGGATCTGGGGCCTCCTTGCCCCCCTGTTCCCACCCGTCCTGTTGCTCTGCCGCTCTCCCCCTCCTCCCTCTGCACCCCCTTTCCTCCTCCCTTGGCTGGAGCCTACAGTGTATCCATATTTGCTTTCCTGCCCCTCCCTGAGGCCTGAGTCCTCTTGGTTGCTTTTCTGTGTTTCTCCTCTTGCTTCAGTCCCACTCAGGGCTGGGTCCTGCCTCCATCTCCTGGGCAGTCCTCACCTGCTTCTCTCCCCTGAACACCCTCAGGGCTGGTTCTGTTTCTCCATCTCCTGGGCAGTCCTCACCTGCTTCTCTCCCCTGAACACCCTCAGGGCTGGTTCTGTTTCTCCATCTCCTGGGCAGTCCTCACCTGCTT
>NW_003853016.1:0-16487 GCF_000181295.1 Otolemur garnettii
AAAATAAAATCTGTTAAAGAACATCTTTAAAAGGATTTAGATAAATTGAGAAGTTAGGTAAATTAACATGGTAAAAATGCTAATTCTTCCCAATTTAATTAGAAATAACTTATAAACCACATCAATTCCAGCTCAATTTCCTTGAGGATCTTAACAAATTTACTCTAAAATTTATGTAGAAATGTTATGAATTGTCTTACATAAAAAGATAAGAAATTGTCTTACAAATATTTTGTCTTACATAAAAATTTTATGAATTGTAAGTCAGCCTGTAGGAAAAAAATATCAATTTAGTAAGACCCTACCAGGTAGTAAACCATATTACAATTATGTTTTAATTTAAAAAGTAACATGTCATTGTTTTACAATAAGGCAGCCAGATTAAATAGAAAAAACACAGATATGGCTAGATTAAACAGAATACAATGCTGGCAAAACCGCTTCACTATATACAGAAAGAAAAAGTCAAACCCCTCTTTTACACCATACACAAAAGCAGACTTCAGATATATCCCAGAGCTAAAGTGAAGACAAAACTGTTAGGCTCATGGAAGAAAATCAGCCTTTGTGTCCCACATTTTGGAGGAAAACTTGTGGAGGCTGATAGCAAAGCAAGGGGGAAGGAAAGATGCATTTAACTATAGCAAAATTTAAAGCAGCTGACAAACCAAGGATGCTATGGGTAAAATGAGCAGGTAGGGAGCAGACGGGAGATAACTGCCAAATTAAAATGAAAAGCAGGTGCTTTTTAACATGTAAAAACTATTCTGAAAAAAAGATGAAATGATGAACACAGAGAATGTAGAAAAAGTAATATGATACCACCTTATACCAATTAGAATGGCAAATTTCTTTTTTGAGACAAAGTCTCACTGTGTCACCCTCACAGGAACCTCAAACTCTTACATTCAAGCAATTCTCTTACCTCAGCCTCCCGAGTAGCTAGGACCATAGGCCCGGCACAATGCCCAGCTATTATTTTTAGAGACAGGGTCTCGTTCTTGCTCAGGCTAGTCTCAAACTCCTGAGCTCAGGCAATCTATCCATCCCAGCATCTCAGAGTGCTAGGATTACAAGCATGAGCCACTGCATCAGGCCTAGAATGGCAAATGTTAAATTGATTGTAAGTATTGGTGTGGATGTGTGGACATGGTAACTCTTGTTCACTGTAGGTGGGTATGCAAATTAGTTCAGTCATTTTGAAAAGCAATCTGGAAGTGTGCAACAAAATACAGATGGGTGAGCTGGGCATGGTGGTGTGCACCTGCAATCCAGCTACTCAGGAGGTTGAGGTGGGAGGAGCCCTTGAGACCAGGAGGTCAAGGCCAGCCTGGACAACATAGTGAGATCTTGGCTTAAAAAAATAATAAATATTGGGTAGCGCCTGTGGCTCAAAGAAGTAGGGTGCTGGCCCCATATACTGGAGGTGGTGGATTCAAACCTAGCCCCAGCCAATAAAAAAAAAAAAGAAATTTAGATGGAATATCCCCTGTAACATTTTTAAAATAGATATATTTGCAAGAAGGGTTGCTCCAGGAGTATTTACAAAGATATTCATGACACATGACAATGTTTCTTGTAGTAGCAGAGTAAGGAGAATCAAACCACCCTTGAGCTGGCATTGAGTAGGTAAAACTTGGTGGGTGCACACTATGAATCAAATCAGTAGTCAGCTCATTGTATGGTAGAACAAGTCCCAATCTCAGTAACCTGGCGCTGGGAGAAAGACAAATGACTTGAGATCAGTCTCTCTCTCTCTCTCTCTTTCTCTCTCACACGCACACACACACACACACCAGGTTCATAGAAACGTAAGGACATACGTCCAACCCATCAGAGTGGATGTCTGCAGTGCTGAGAGAAGAGGAAGAAGTAAACATTAAAGGTTTGCAATGCTTGCAGGACAATGCGGGGTAACAAAGTGCAACTTCCTAGCTTCCTTGTCCTAGAATCCTCTTGCTCCAAAGCCTAAGACTTCTCCTGCCTTCATCATCAGAAATGGAGCCTGAGTCAACAAGTGCTGGAAGCTGACTTGGCAGCAGGGTTTTACTGTGGGGGTGAAGTTTTTGGTGGGCACATCCTCCGTCTGGTGTTTTCCTGGACAGCTTAGTAAGAGGAAATGAAAAAAACACAGTGTTGCACAATTTCTGTCAAAGACGACCATCAGAATATGGGTTGGGAAAGGATGATCCATCAGCCCTATGGAGAGGAAATGAATTCACTGGGGGAGGGGGCTGTCAGAACAGGTTTTCTGGAAGAGATCACACTGGAACTCTGCCTTCAAGGACATGGATACTGAAGACAGGAAAAGGAAGGACACACCAGGTGCAGGGCACAGCCAGGGTGTCGCCAGGGGACAGAGACTGGGTCTCTCCTGCATATACATGTGGCTGAAGCTGCCGTGGAGAGCCAGGGCAGAGCTATCCAGCTTAGCAAGGAAGCCAGAGGCTGCCCATTCCCTGTCCTGTGTCCAGAACCTGCTGTAGGAGTGACAAGGGAAAAGAGATCCCAAGTTGGAGAAGGTGGCAGAATTTTACCTTCTAGCCCTGGCTCAGGGCAGGGCAGGGAGACCCATTTCTGAGGGTCTCAGTGTAGCAGGGGAGCATGCATCCAGGAAATTTGAGGACAAAATGTTGAGTCTGGGAAATTCAGGGGACTATCAGCACCGCTGGAGACACCTGAGTGACCCTGGAAGATCTGAGTGGGCTTCTTAGAAGAGGTGATGTCTGGAGAAGGGCGAGAATTATTCTGAAGGAGATGGAAACATGAAACAATGTTCCTGACATGCTATCAGCACATGCAGAGATTCGGAGAGTGAAAAACAGGACACAGAGAAGCCAATACCGATTCAGGGGCCACAGTCTGGGTCTGGGTGTCAGCTGGGGCTGGATCACACAAAGGCCTGAATAACAGAGACACAGGATTTGGAGGAATGTGGGAAGAAGGTGAAAGGCTCAGGATTCATCTCCAAGGCCAGGACCACTCTATAGCTTCCAATCTCTGGAAAGACAAGAGTTCAACATCAGCAGGGCTCCCTGCTTAAGGCAAAGCACATATGATGGCACTCTGGCCAGTGCCACTGAAAAAAGTATCAAAACATGAGAACACATGTTAAAACTGCCATGGTCATTAATAAATATCTTAGGAAGAGATACTTTGAGGGTATAAAAATATCCTCTTTCTCCTTTGTCTCACCCATTGATCTTGCCTGTAGCAATTAATGGTAAATTTCTATTTCTTTCATTCCTTCCACACTTATTAATTGGTTTTTATTATTCAAAGAACAACAGATTAATTTTTACTTTTTGTTTTTGAGACAAAGTCTCACTTTGTTATACTGGGTTGAGTGCTATGGCATCACAGCTCACAGCAACCATAAATTCCTGGGCTCAAGTGGTCCTCCTGCCTCAACCTTCGAAGTAGCTGGGACTACGGGTGTCTGCCACAATGCCTGGCTATTTTTTAGAGACAGGGTCTTACTCTTGCTCAGGCTGGTCTCAAACTCATGAGCTCAAGCACTCCACTCATCTCGGCCTCCCAGAGAACAGATTAATTTTTAAAACAGATTTAGATTCTATAGCATCTCTAAGTTCACAGCAAAGCTGAGTGGAAGGTGCAGAGTTCCCATATGCCTCTTATTCCCAAATACATGCAGACGCCCCACTATCAACATGCCCAGGAGAGAGGCACCTGTGTTATAGCTGATGAACACACTGACACATCATTATCACCCAAAGTCCACAGTCTGCACTAGGGTCCACTCCTGGTGCTGCATGTTCTGTGGCTTTGGATCAATGTGTAGTGATGTGTATCCACCACCGCAGTGTCAGGCAGAGACGTTTCCTAGCAATCCTCTGTGCCCTACCTATATCGGATAGATTTTTAAAATCCTGCTGAAAGACTGAAAAACAGATTTTCAAACAAGCTTGAAAAGTGAATTGGAATATCACAAAGAAGTACCACCAGGACAGTAACCTCTCAAGATCAGAGGATGTGGAGGAGTGAGCTTTGGTTTTCTCTGTAGAGATTGCCATGTCTTGGTTCCATGTACGCAGATTTGACTTGTTCAAAAAGTACATTAAGACCTTTAGAGCTGGTGGTGACTATAGCTCAGTGAGTAGGGCACTGGCCACATACAATGAGGCTGGCAGGTTCATACCTGGCCTGGGCCTGCTAAGCAACAATGACAACTACAGCAAAAAATTGCTGGGAGTTGTGGAGGGTGCCTGTAGTCCCAGCTACTTGGGAGGTTGAGGCAAGAAAATTGCTTAAGCCCAGGAGTTTGAGGTTATTGTGAGCTGTGATGTCATGGCACTCTACTGAGGGCGACATAGTGAGAATCTGTCCTCCCACCAAAAAAAAACAACCAACAAAAAATAAACAAAAAAAGCCTTTAGAGCTAAAGTGGTTTAAAAGCATCATCTAAAAAAGCAATTGCACAAGAACAGAGTTTATTCCAAGGGAGCCTTCTCGCATAGGGTGACCAGATTCTAACATCTGTAAGGCAGAACAACATGGCCGGGGGACGGAGCCGGGGCGGGGCGGGCAGGCGACAGGGTAGGCAGGGCCTAACAACAATGCAAACTTTGATAAGCAGTTCTCAAAAATCACTTCTCAGCAATTATTTATTACAGTTTAACATTATAAAATTAATAAAAATAATATAAAACTCATATTCTGGCGAAATAGCCATATGGTGGCCGAAAACCATATATTCCCTTCTTGTTCTCCTGCCTGTTCGTGCATTCTTTCCAAAAATCGGCTTTTTAAAACCGCAGGACGCGGGACAAATGGTTGAAAAGTGGGACTGGCCCGCCAAGATCGGGATGTCTGGTCACCCTATTCTTGCATGCAAAATCTACATCTGCCCACTGGGTGGTGGTGTGTTCATCTGTTCTCTTCCCAGATGAATAATGCAAAGATTTTACCTGGTTTGCATATTCACAGTGGAACAAATCACCGTGAGTACAGTGCCATCATCATGTCCAGCCATTTGATCCATATTATGTGAATGATACTACAATTTTTCTAAACTGGCCATTTGAAAGCAAGAAAGTGCTGAGGTACCCAAAAAGGACCGGGCACATTTGCCGGGCCTGTTAGTTATCTTGGCCCATGCTGAAACTGCTGTATAACATTTTTACTGAGTGCCCCAAGTTAGTAGAGAACAGTGCTCCTCTTTGTATGCTGGGTACTCTCATTTCCCCCTCGCACTAGCTACATGGATTTAGCAGCCAGAATCCACAAGTTAAATGACTCAGTCCCACAAGACTGACCTCACTGCAGATGCCAGCCACAAAAGGGTGCCAAGTGTACTAACACTTTCACCTGGCTGATGAGACACAAACTAAGGGTTCCCATAAGCCACTCTGATGTTCAAGAATTTTCTAGAATGACCCACAGAACTCAGGAACACACTTTGCTTCTATTTATCATTTTATTATAAAGGATACAGCTGGGAAACAAATGGAAGCGATTGCAAAGAACAAAAACCAAAAGATGTATGTTGGGGTGCTGGGTGGAGCTTCAATGCCATCTCCAGGTGCCACTGGGGGATTTAATGCCCTAGAGCTTCCAGCCTACAAGATGACTGTTGCAACCAGCCAATGCTCAGTCAAAGGGGTGCAGGGGATAGTAGATGGAAGGTGTGCATGGATGGGGTAAAAGCCCTGGGGACGTGGCAGCCACACACGGCCATTCAAATGTTCTGATCTTGGAAAGGAAGAGACAGTAGATTAACAGAGCACACCAAGCCCCTCAATGCACCCACACCAGCTCACGTCTAAAGCTCCAGGAATAGGCCAGAAGCACAACCTCTAAGCCAGAAGAATCAGCAGACAACAGAGGAAGGACAGATCAGGACCCAGACCCATAGGGATGAGGAATCTGATAGAGACCAATCCCAGGGGGTTTGTTAGTGTTTGGGGATGGGGAGAAGGAATCTTGCCTTAAAGGTATGTAAAGCTTTTCTATTTGGCAGGCAGGCTTAGGACTGCAGTGGTTAACGAGGGAAACTGCCCTCCCTAGCTGGGGCAGGAGGCTGCAGACTTTTTGCAGATCCAGAAATTGAGAACATTGCATTTGTGGTCGTTCCAGCCCTTGCCCTTAAATTCCACACAATCTTCTTCCCCGATGTTGTTGGGCTCCCCGTTGTTCCAATACTTGGTGAAGCCGCAAAGCCCAGACTGAATGTGAGCCTTTTTTCATTTTTTTTGAGACAGAGTCTCACTTTGTCGCCCTAGAGTGCTGTGGCATCACAGCTCACAACAACCTCAAACTCTTGGGCTTAAGTGATTCTCTTGCCTTAGAGTCCCAAGTAGCTGAGACCACAGGCGCCCGCCACAATGCCTGGTTTTTTTTGTTGTTGTTGTTTTTAGTGATAAGATCTTGCTCTGGCTCAGGCTGGTCTTGAACTCCTGAACTCAGGTGAGCCTCTCTTTTTGCACAACTCCATGAATCATGTTTCTACCCTCTGTAAACCTGAGGGTTTTAGCATCTGCCCTGCATCTGTATCCCAGACAGGCACTGCTCTGGACGACCCATAATATGCCCAAGTCCTAGTGCCTTGGCCTCTTGCCTCCCCTGTTGTGCCCCTCCTTGGGAAGAATTCTTCTCCTAGGGGTAAGATTTCAAACACAAACCAGCCAATCTAGAGTGCACACCCCACCACTTCCCTTCTTAGTCTCTCTAGTCTGGGCCACTGTCCTCTGACCTAATCACATCAGGGCCAGGTGCCAGACAGCTGGGGACATCTTGGATACCCAAGGTCACGGAAATGACTCCAACTAGCCCACCCTAAGGCTGCTCACCCTGTCTTACCAGTTCCTTCCCACATACCCCACAGGTTCCTGCCCATCACCCGCCCTGTAAGTGACCCTGGGGGCTTCTTCAGGTGTCCTGTGCTGTTATGATGTGAGCTCCACCTTTGGGGTCTGTCAGTATGACAAGCTGTCTTTACAGTACTACTTGTCTTGTGAACATTTGGCTCTACTATAGCTCAGACTGCTATTAAGACACTGTATTTTAAAACCTTCACCCGAGAGATGAGCTCTTCCTTCAGCTCTGATAGTGGAATTTTAGGCACTGAATGTGAGCATGGAGAGCACCTTCCTCAAATCAGGAGTTGAGAAAATCCCACACCCTATACCCTAAGGGAGTAGGGGAGGGCCCCCAAGGAAGGCTCAAGTCTAAGACCCACCCACCCTACACTGAGTAGCGTGTCCCTTTCTCCCGGATCTACCTGGATGGCAGAGGTGAACCATCCACCCACTGCCATGTGCCTTCGTGTGTCAGGTCTGACAGCCCGATCCAGGTGTGGCGTTCCTTTGTGGAAACCTGCAGCCGTAGGAAGTCCTACGGGAGGGATAGAGGAGGAGTGAGAAGGGAGCTCTGCTTCCTATGTTCATGGCTCATGTCTTCCCATCTGTTTGCAGAAAGTTCTGCTTGCAGTATAATCTTCAACCTTCTAGCGTACAGGGTCCTGAGCCCCTACCTGTCTAAGTCCCTCTCACATCGGTATCCCATAGCACGTATGTTCTGACTTACAGACCTACATGCACTGTTGGCCTCTCCTCACAGACATCTGTGAATACTGCAAGTTCTCTTTTTTATATTTTACACAATTTACTCATTGGCTGGTCATGCACATGTCTTTTCAGCTCCACATTGAGTGACATCACATCAATCAGCCATAGTGAGAATTACCCCCACAGAGGTGGTTGTTAAACATTTGCCAGCACACCATTTGGGTTCATGTACTTTTGATGTGCTCCCCAAATCATTTGTATGTGTTCAGAACTTGTTTTTCCTTGCAAGGTGCTTGGGACCCTCTCCCTTATATCTGTTGCCTCCAATATCTTTCAAAGGGAACAAGCAGCCCCTGTGCCAGACAATCCCCTCTGAACATCCCCATCCAAGTTGGCCAGTGGCCATGTGCATGCCCCAGACCAGGATGAGGCCCCCAGCAGGTATACCTGCTCCTCGGTGCTTTTGATCATGACTAGCTGGGCCCCCACCTCCTGGCAGGCAGTCATGGAATTGTGCCGGTTCCGCTGGATAGTGGAGAAGAAGTAACAGTTTCCTTGGAAGAATGTCCAGTCCCAGGGACAGCGGCAGCACAGGTGACCTGTTGGGTAGATTGGCCAGGACTGGGACCCAGATCTGGGTCCTGCACCTGCCCACCCTTCAAGTCCTTTGGCTTGGGGATCTTTCCTGACTGTTCATGCTGGGACATGCCCCTCTCTTCATCCTGAGACCCTCTTAATCACCAGGAGAACCTAAGGGTCCTGGCTTATCTACAGACTGGGACCTGTAGGGGCTTTACAGCTCAGGCCAGAAGGCAGGAGACTAACTTCATTGAGTGCCCACTGTGTACCTGTTCCCTGTGAAAACCAAGTTCTGACATCCCCATTATCCTGTGATTCCATTATACATATGCATAAAGTGAGACCCTAGCAAAGTCACAGCACATGGAAACTCTCCAGCCATAGGACTTCTGGTGTCTGGACACTCACCAACAGCAGCATTCAGCTGAGTTACTTGCTGGTAGATCTCCTCCTGCCTGGACTGTGCTGGGCATTCACGGATTCCAGTTTTCAGCTGGGTCAACTCCTTGTACATCTCCTCCTGCCTGGACCGCTGTGGGAATGTGCCCACTGCAGCCTTCAGCTGGGTCAACTCCTTGTAGATCTCCTGCCTGGACAGCTGTGGGAATGCATCCACTGCAGCCTTCAGCTGGGCCAACTCCTTGTAGGTCTCCTCCTGCCTGGATCTCTCTGGGCCCTCACCCATTGCAGGCTTCAGCTGGGTCAACTCCTTCCCCACAGATCTGGAGAGATTGCAGACTGTGCCGAGGAAAAAGGAGCTACATTTGTTGAACACTGATTGTGTGCCATGCCTTGCCCTGGGCTTCCAGGGCCATCAATTTTGAGAGCCAAGGTCTTGATTAATCCCCCTTGAGGATTAGGAAGCCAGGCACCCTTAGATGAAAGCAAAGAATGGCCTGCTCAGAATTGTGGTCAAGCGAGAGGCCCTTAGAAGCCCCAAGGGACCCAACAGCAACTTTTAGCCCTACCGCCTTCCTGGAACTGGCCACTTCTGGCTCTTTCCACAGCCAAAAAGCCAGACCTGGGAGTTCCCGACCAAGGAGTGTTTCTCACCTACTATGAGGATGGTAACCAGGAGCCCAGCAAGGACCATGAAGGAGAGAAACAGCAGCACCAGGGAGGCATGACACAGATGCCCTGTGGGGAGGATGGAGACTTGGCCAAGTTTTCCAGTATTCCCACCTCAGCTGGGCCCAGGGGTAGCCTGGCCCCAGCCCCTACTTCCTCAGAACCCAGAAGTCCAGGTCCCCATCCTCCAGCTCTGCAGGACTGACCCAGATGAATGTATGAAGTTCTGTCCATCCTCCCTGGCCCCTGACCCTCCTCTACCTGCACACATTCTTGGTCCACAAGTCTGTTTGGCACCTAATTCTCTTGCAATAAATCTGCCTCTGCTAGTTCTCAGCTCTTCCTCATCTGAATGGATAGACATCAACTGAGAGCCTGGGGAAGCTGAGGCCAGAGCTGGTCACCCCTTGGCCCTCCTCCCATGGATCCTGGGGTCCCACCCAGCCTTACCCAGGAGCTGCAGCTGATGGGCTCTTGGTTCCTTAGAGACATTCAAGTTTCCCCCCACTGCTTTTCAATGCGCACAACTCCTGGGGACCATGGCTTTCATCTCCCACTCCCCAATCCTCACTCCTTTTATCTATTCTCACTCAGGAAGAGAAACCGGAACCCGGGTAGGGAGATATCAATGGGAGGGGTTGAAGAACGGGGTGGGCCAGACCTCCCAGGAATTTCAAGAAGGTTGTTGGGGGGTGGTCTGGGGTTGATAGGGAGAAGCACTTGTCCACTCGTGGTGTGGCTGATCTGTGTGATGCTGTCAATGAAATTCCATAACTTGTAAAGGGAGCTTGTTATGCCCCTCTACTTGGGCATGGTGGGCAGGTAGCTCCCCAGTTTTCCTAGAGCTACTTCTCCTCTGACCTCTGGTCCTAGCTGACTTGATCTGCTGAATGTCCTCATTTATGATGATTTCTGCTGACTTGTCTTGTATCTTAGCCTCCACCAAAGATGCCTCACTTGTTTGGCTGTGATCAGATCTTAGTTTTACCAAAAATGGTTCTCATATTCAATTATTAAGGTATTTCTGCAAGATTGAAGAAATAGCTCTTAACAAACCAGTAGCTAGGGCTGCCACAACAAAGGACCACAAACTGGAGACTTAAAGTAACAGAAATTTATTTGCTCCCGCTCTGGAGGCCAGAAGTCTGACATCGATTTGTGGGCAAGGCCACATTCATTGCCTCTGAAATGTGGAGGGGGGAATCCTCTGCCTGGCTGCTGGTGGTTGGCAGCAATCTCTGCGTTTGGCGCCTGCTAGACACATCTCTGCCTCTGTCATCACACGGCTTTCTTCCTTCACCTCACCTTCCCTCTGTGCCTCTCTCCTCTTCTTATGGTCATATTGGATTGGGTGCCACCCTAGTGGACTTATCACAACCTAGTCCCACCCGCAGAGACCCTATTTACAAATAAAGTCACAGTCACAGGTACCAGGTGTTAGGGCTTCAACAAATCCTTTTGGGGAGATGTAATTCCACCTGATACACAGCAGACATCTTCATTTTGTTCTTTTTTTTTTTTCCTTTGAGACAGGCTCTCACTTTGTAGCCCTGGGTAGAGTGCCATGGCATCATAGCTCACAGCAATCGCAGTCTCTTGGGGTCAAGCAATCCACTTGCCTGAGCCTTCTGAGTAGCTGGGACTACAGGCATCTGCCACGACACCCGGCTATTTTTAGAGACAGGGGTCTCCCTCTGGCTTAGACTGGTCTCAAACCTGTGAGCTCAGGAAATCCACCTGCCTCAGCTTCCCAGAGTGCTGGGATTACAGGTGTGAACCACCGTGCTCACCCCCTCTTCATTTTGTTCGTGATTTTACTGAAAATGGTCCTCATATTTTGCTGTAACTAAGACATTTTTTAGGATCCTAGAAACTGTTCCTTTCCCAATTAAGGAATATTTATGCTGATTTTTTGTTCATTTGCTTACTAAGCACTTGCTATCCTATTATATTTTGTGAATGACAAATGAATGTAGAATGGACGTATCTCATAATGGGAATGTGGAGAGAGCAAAAACAAGTTGTAGCAGGATATAGACCACGTGCTGACAATTGTTATAAGCTTCCAGATGTGTAAAACAACCCGATATATTGTCTATGGAGATATGCATGATTAAAGTACTTTCAGGCCAGGTGTGGTGGCCCATACCTATAATCCCAGCACTTTTGAAGGCTGACGCTGGAGGATCATTTGAGGCTAGGAGTTTGAGGTGGCAGTGAACTGCAACTGTGCCACCACACTCCAATCTCTGCAATAGAGTGAGACCTAGTCTCAAAACGAACAAACAAAGAAAGTGTTTTAAAATATGATAACACTAAATTAGGGAGGGCAGGTGCCTTGGGGAAGAAAAGAAGGGATGAGAGCAGGAAAGTGTACAGACCTCTGCTCTGTTTGATTTGTTATGATTTATTTCCTTTTAGAGGATCTGAAATAGGTGAAGATGTCAAAACTTGATAAAGCTCAGTAGAAGGCATGTAGGGCTTTATTGTTTCTGCATACCTCTTTGCATGCTTAATAATAAAAAAGCAAAGCCCAAGTTAACAGCAACAAAGAAAGAGTAACATACCTTTGCTCTGGTGATGCTAAACCCCATATGTCTGCATAGAATGGATGCTACAGAGTGGTCCTGGCCTTGGAGGGGAATTCTGGAACTTTCACCTTCTTCCTACATTTTTCCCAACCCCATGTCTCTGCTATTCAGGACTTTATGGGATCTGGCCCCAGCTGACACCCCAGGCCCAGACTGACCCCCGAATCAGTTTTGCCTTCTCTAATGAGTCCTATTCTTTACCCTCCAATCTCTGCATGTGCTGATAGCATGTCAGGAACATTGTTTCATGTTTCCATCTCCTTCAGAATAATTCTCGCCCTTCTCCAGACATCACCTCTTCTAAGAAGCCCACTCAGATCTTCCAGGGTCACTCAGGTGTCTCCAGCGGTGCTGATAGTCCCCTGAATTTCCCAGACTCAACATTTTGTCCTCAAATTTCCTGGATGCATGCTCCCCTGCTACACTGAGACCCTCAGAAATGGGTCTCCCTGCCCTGCCCTGAGCCAGGGCTAGAAGGTAAAATTCTGCCACCTTCTCCAACTTGGGATCTCTTTTCCCTTGTCACTCCTACAGCAGGTTCTGGACACAGGACAGGGAATGGGCAGCCTCTGGCTTCCTTGCTAAGCTGGATAGCTCTGCCCTGGCTCTCCACGGCAGCTTCAGCCACATGTATATGCAGGAGAGACCCAGTCTCTGTCCCCTGGCGACACCCTGGCTGTGCCCTGCACCTGGTGTGTCCTTCCTTTTCCTGTCTTCAGTATCCATGCCCTTGAAGGCAGAGTTCCAGTGTGATCTCTTCCAGAAAACCTGTTCTGACAGCCCCCTCCCCCAGTGAATTCATTTCCTCTCCATAGGGCTGATGGATCATCCTTTCCCAACCCATATTCTGATGGTCGTCTTTGACAGAAATTGTGCAACACTGTGTTTTTTTCATTTCCTCTTACTAAGCTGTCCAGGAAAACACCAGACGGAGGATGTGCCCACCAAAAACTTCACCCCCACAGTAAAACCCTGCTGCCAAGTCAGCTTCCAGCACTTGTTGACTCAGGCTCCATTTCTGATGATGAAGGCAGGAGAAGTCTTAGGCTTTGGAGCAAGAGGATTCTAGGACAAGGAAGCTAGGAAGTTGCACTTTGTTACCCCGCATTGTCCTGCAAGCATTGCAAACCTTTAATGTTTACTTCTTCCTCTTCTCTCAGCACTGCAGACATCCACTCTGATGGGTTGGACGTATGTCCTTACGTTTCTATGAACCTGGTGTGTGTGTGTGTGTGCGTGTGAGAGAGAAAGAGAGAGAGAGAGAGAGAGAGAGAGAGAGACTGATCTCAAGTCATTTGTCTTTCTCCCAGCGCCAGGTTACTGAGATTGGGACTTGTTCTACCATACAATGAGCTGACTACTGACTTGATTCATAGTGTGCACCCACCAAGTTTTACCTACTCAATGCCAGCTCAAGGGTGGGTTGATTACCCCTACTGTGCTACCATAAGAAACATTTCATGAATATCTTTGTAAATGCCCCTTGGAGCAACACTTCTTCCAAATGTATCTATGTTGGTGTGTGTGTGAGAGATAAAGAGAGAGACAAACAGAGAGTCTCACTCTGCAGCCCTGAGTAGAGTGCTGTGGTATCATAGGTCATAGCAACCTCAGACCCATGAGCTCAGGCGATCCTCTTGCCTAAGTCTCCCAAGTACCTGGGACTACACATGCCTGCCACAACACCCAGCTAGTTCTTCTATTTTCAGTAGAGACAAGGTCTTGCTCAAGCTGTTATTGAACTCCTGAGCTTAAAAAATCCACCCATCTCAGCCTCCCAAAGTGCTAGGATTACAGGTATAAGCCACACACCTAGTTAAATATGTCTGTTTAAAAACTATTACAAATGCTCAGCACCTGTAGCTCAGCAGCTAGGGCACCAGCCACATACACTGGAGCTGGCACTTAAGCCCAAGAGTTGGAGGTTTCTGTGAGCGGTGACACACGGCACTCTACCCAGGGTGACAGCTTGAGATTCTGTCTCAAAAAAAATTTTTTAAAAAAACTATTACAAGGCATATACCATCTAAATCTCTTTTTTTTAATTTTTAAAATTTTTGTTATTTTTTTAAGTCAAGATCTCACAGTGTTGCCCCTGGTTCAACAGGCCTTGACTTCCTGGTCTCAAGGGTCCTCCCACCTCAGCCTCCTGAGTAGCTGGGTTGCAGGTGCACACCACCATGCCCAGCTCAGCCATCTGCATTTCACTGCACACTTCCAGATTGCTTTCCAAAATGACTGAACTAATCTACATGCTCACCACAGTGAACAAGAGTTACCATCTCCACACCTCCTCACCAACACTCAATACCATTTTAGTATTTACCATTCTAATTGGTAAGGTAGTATCACATTACTTTTTCTACAGTCTCTGCATTCATCATTTTGTTTTTTTCAGAATAATTTTTACATATTAAAAAGCAACTGCTTTTCAATTTTATTTTGGCAATTATCTACCCCATCTGCTCCCCACCTGTTCATTTTACCCATAGCATCCTTGGTTTGTCAGACACTTTAAATTCTGGTATAGTTAAATGCAGCTTTCCTTCTCCACCTTTGCTTTGCTATCAACCTCAACAAGTTTTCCTCCAAAATGTGGGACACAAAGACATTTTCCTAAGTTTTCTTCAATTAGCCTAACATTTTTGTCTTCATTTTTAGCTCTGAGACACATCTGAAAGTCTACCTTTGAGTATGGTGCAAAGGAGGAGTTTGACTGGTCATACTATGTCAAATTAATAATTGTTTTCCCTGTCCCCTTCTAATATTTACATCTTTTACACTCTTTTCATGTCTTACTAGGACATGTCCTCTTGCTAGGATCTCAAACACTGTGCTAAACAGTAGCGGTGATCCAGATTTCCTCCCACCATGCAGAGGGTAGGTGGACAGAGATTAGGCCTAGCCCATATCCCATATAACAAGTTTCCTTAGAATTGGCACCTGCCCCATGAGCACCATCTGAGGCTTGAAGAGTCAGGGAAATGATAGTAGTAAACAAAGATAAGAAAAATGGCAGAAAACAAACTAAGATCCACCCAGGCAACTGGAGAGTCCAAAATAGTCACCCAAATTTAAGAGCCAGAAGCAGTATAAGACCACAAACCTAGGAATCAGAAAAGGACAACGGCCTGGGCAGGGTGCCTTGTTAGAATGTTAGTTCTTGAACCACCTCTCTAATCTCTTCCCAATTACTCTCTGTTTAGACTTTCTATTTTGATTTGGGTTATGTTTTGTTAAGAAACTGAGAATGGCCTGGTGGCTCACTCTTGTAATCTTAGCACTTCGGGAGGCCAAGGCAGTGGATTGCTTCAGCTCATAAGTTCAAAACCAACCTGAGAAAGAGTAAGACCCTGTCTCTAGTCAAGATAGAAAAACACTAGTGGGGCATTGTGGAGGGCAGCTGTAGTCCCAGATACTCAGGAGGCAAAGGCAAGAGGATCGCTTTAGCCCAAGAGACTAAAGTTGTTGTGAGCTATGATGATACCACAGCACTCTACCTAAGGCAACAGAGTGAGACTCTGTCAAAAAGAAAAAAAAACTGAGAATAGTTTGACAGTTTCTTAAAATGTGAAACACTCAACTACTTATGACTCAACCATTCATGACTAGATATTTACCCAAAGAAAAAGTAAAATCATATATCCACCCAAACACACACTGTAGCTTTATTTCTAAAAGCCAAAAAGTGAAAACAATCCGCAAATCCATCAACAGGTGAATGTATTTTTTAAAAAACCTACGAGCCAGATGCAGGGGCTCACACCTGTACTCCTAGCACTCTGAGAGGCCCAAGCAAGTGGATTGCTTGAGCTCAGGAGTTCAAGACCAACTTCAGCAAGAGCAAGACCCTATGTCTACTAAAAATAGAAAAATCTAGCTGAGCATAGTAGTGTGCACCTGTAGTCCCAGCTACTTGGGAGGCTGAGGCAAAAGGATTGCTTTAGCCCAAGAGTTTGAGGTTGCTGTGAGATATGCCACAGCACTGTACCCAGGATGACAGAGTAAGACTCTGTCTCTCCTCCCCCGCAAAAAACCCCTGTATTATACTCACACAATGAAATACTACTCAGCAATGAAAAGGAATAAATTATTGATCCATGAAACAACATGGATGAATCTCAGAATAATTAGGCTGAGTGAAAGAAGCTAGACCCAAAAGGCTACACACTATGATTCCATTTATATAAAATTCTAGAAAATGCAAGCTAAGCTAATGGCAGAAAGAATATCCAGGGCTATCTCAAGTAATGAGGCAAAGAGATGACCAGGTTAAATAAGGGAAATTTGTGGGGTGATGGAGACACATTTACTATCAGGAGCCTGGTGATGGTTTTATAGATATAAACATATCATGCACCACTGAACAATTTCTATGTTTAGATACACAATGACTTACTATTGTGCTACAGCTGCCTACAGTATCCAGTACAATAGCATTCTGTCCAGGAGTGTAGTTTAGGAGCAATATGCTATCCCATATAACCTTGGTGTTTAGTAGGCTGTACCATCTTGGTCTGTGGAAGTATAGTCTATGATGTTTGCATAATAGCAAAATCACTTAATGAAACACTTCTCAGAACCTATCCTCACCATCAAGCAATGCCTGACTGTACATATATATCAAAACTCAACAGTTGAAAACAACAACCACAGCCTCATGGCTTAGACCAAGAGGTCTCAGTCACCTGAATAGCTATCAAGGTCATTTCTTTTTTTTTTT
>NW_003853017.1:0-1385 GCF_000181295.1 Otolemur garnettii
CAGGCACCCCAAAGGGGAAATGGGGACTTCTATTAGAAACCCCGGGGGCCAGTGAAGAGAAAGCAGGCACTCAAATGTGAAATAGGGACTTCAGTTCGAAACCCTGGGGGCCAATGAAGAGAAAGCAGACACCCCCGGATGAAATGGGGACTTCAGTTTGAAACCCCAGGGGCCAATGAAGAGAAAGCAGGCACACCTGGGTGCAACGGGGATTTCAGTTCGAAACCCTGGGGCCAATGAAGAGAAAGCAGTAACACTTGGATGAAATGGGGACTTCAGTTACAAACCCCGGGGCCCAATGAAGAGTAAGCCAGCACCCCCGCATGAAATGGGGACTTGAATTAGAAACCCCGGTGGCCAATGAAGATAAAGCAGGCACCCTGGGGTTAAATGGGGACCTGAAATAGAAATCCTGGGGGCCAATGAAGAGAAAACAGGCACCCCCCAGAGGAAAGGGCGACTTACGTTACAAACCGCAGGGGCCAATGAACAGAAAGCAGGCTCCCCCTGGTGAAATGGGGACATCAATTCAAAACTCCGGGGGCCAATGTAGAGAAAGCAGGCACCCCCGGGTGAAATGGGGACTTCAGTTCCAAACCCTGGGGGCCAATGAAGAGAAAGCAGGCACATCTGGGTCAAATGGGGACTTCAGTTAGAAACCTCAGGGCCCAATAAAGAGAATTTCAGCACCCCCGTGTGAAATGGGGACTTCATTCGAAAACCCGAGGGCCAGTGATGAGAAAGCTGGCACCCCCAGGTGAAATGGGGAATTCAATTAGAAACTCCGGGGCCAATTTAAAGGAAGCAGGCACCCCCGGGTGAAATGGGGACTTCAGTTCGAAACCCGGGGCCAATGAAGGGAAAGCAGGCAGCCCCGGGTGAAATGGGGACTTCAGTTCGAAACCCCGGGTGCCACTGAAGAGAAAGCAGGCACCCGCGGATGAAATGGGGACTTCAGTTGGAAACCCCGGGGGGCAATGAAGAGAAAGCAGGCACTCCTGGGTGAAATGGGGACTTTAGTTCGAAACCCGGCGGCCCAATGAAGGGAAAGCCGGCTACCCCGTGTGAAATGCGGACTTGAATTAGAAACCCCGGGGGCCAATGAAGAGGAAGTTGGCACCCCAGGGATAAAAGGAAACTTCAGTTAGAAATCCCGGGGGCCAATGAAGAGAAAGCAGGCACCCCCTGGAAATAGGGGACTTAAGTTACAAACACGGGGGTCCAATGACAGAAAGCAGGCTCTCCCGGGTGAAATCGGGATATCAATTCGAAATCCCTGGGGCCAATAAAGACATAGCAGGTACCCCCGGGTAAATTAGGGACTTGAGTTCAAAACCCCGGGGGCCAATGAAGAGGAAGCAGGCACACCTGGGTGCAATGGGGAC
>NW_003853017.1:2205-6782 GCF_000181295.1 Otolemur garnettii
TGTGAAATGGGGACTTCAATTCAAAAACCCGGGGGCCAGTGAAGAGAAAGCTGGCACCCCCGGGTGAAATGGGGACTTCAGTTCAAAACCTCGGGGGTCAATGAAGCGAAGGCATGCACACCTGGGTGCAATGGGGACTTCAGTTCGAAACCCCGGGGACCAATGAAGAGAAAGCAGGCAATCCTGGGAGAAATGTGGACTTCAGATTGAAACCCTGGGGCCCAATAAAGAGAATGCAGGCACCCCAAAGTGGAAATGGGGGCTTGTATTAGAAACCCTGGGGGCCAATGAAGAGAAAGCAGGCACCCACTAGGGAAAAGGCGACTTAAGTTACAAACCCCGGGGGCCAATGGACAGAAAGCAGGCTCCCCGGGGTGAAATCGGGATATCAATTCGAAACCCCGGGGGCCAATAAAGAGAAAGCAGGCACCCCCGGGTAAAATAGGCACTTTGGTTCGAAACCCCGGGGGCCAATCAAGAGGAAGCAGGCACACCTCGGTGCAATGGGGATTTTATTTTATTTTATTTTATTTATTTATTTATTTATTTATTTATTTTATGTTAGATGAAAACGTCCAGAAGGGTTTCATAACTCCTCCTCCAGTATTTTATTTAATACATCTGGAAGGTGGAAAAGGCCAGGCCCAGCCCAGAGTTGTCGCCGGAGGTAAGGTCCTAGGCCAGGCGGGAGCCACGTGGGTGGGGGAGGGGAGGGGGGAAGGGGAGGGAGGAAAGCTCGAGTTCGAGACTGTGGTGTCTCTTTCTCCCGCCCCGGGGCGCACCGGGGACGGTGGAGTGGCCTGCGGACCCCACTTACCTATCTCCAGGACAATAAAGACGACATTTAAGTTTTTCAGTCCGGGCTTAATATCTTTTATAAAAAAAACTGCGTCGTTGACCCCATTCATTTTCAGGCGGGTGCGGCTACGACTGCAGAGACACTCGGGTGGGCAGGGCGGGGACAAAGCTTCCCATCCTCTGGGGCTAGGGATGAGGGCGGAGGGGTGACCTTGGGCGGGGATGGCGAGAGAAGGGGCAGAAAGTGGTTAGTCAGGGACCTGAGAAACCAGCCCGGATGGCACAGAGCCTAAAAACAGAAAAAGAAAAAAAAAGCGCTCACAAGTGCAAAATTTTAAAAAAAGACGCACCACTCCGCACACCAACACCGCTCCCAACTGAGCTATAGGATGGCAAGTGTGCGAACTGCCCCGTTCTTTGGAAAAAGGAAGGAAAAAAACAGGAAAGAGGAGACAGCTCTCCACAGAGTCTCGTCCACACACACCCAGGCACGCGCCCAGCCTGTCCCAGTCTCTGGAAAGGGATGGCCTGTGACAGCGAAACGAGAGCAGAGACCAAACAACCTCGCACCCACCGTCCCAAACAGCGACTCCCAATGGGGACTTTACTTCGAAACCCCGGGGGCCAATTAACAGAAAGCAGGCACCCCGGAGTGAAATCAGGATATCAATTCGAAACCCAAGGGTCCAATGAAGAGAAAGCATGCATACCTGGGTGCAATGGGGATGTTAGTTCGAAACCCCGGGGGCCAATGTAGAGAAAGCATGCACATTTGGGTCAAATGGAGACTTCAGTTAGTAAACCTGGGGCCCAATAAAGAGAAAGCTGGTATTCCCATTTGAAAAGGGGACTTCATTCGAAAACCCGGGGGCCAGTGAAGAGAAAGCTGGCACCCCCAGGTGAAATGGGGAATTCAATTAGAAACCCTCGGGCCAATAAAGAAAAAGCAGGCACCCCCGGGTGAAATGGGGACTTCAGTTTGAAACCCCAGGGTCCAATGAAGAGAAAGGATGCACACCTGGGTGCAATGGGGACGTTAGTTCAAAACCCCGGGGCCAATGAAGAGAAAAAAGGCAGCCCCGGGTGAAATGGGGACTTCAGTTCGAAACCCCGGGGGCCAATGAAGAGAAAGCAGGCACCTCCGGGTAAAATGGGGACTTCAGTTCGAAACCCCAGGGGCCAATGAAGGGAAAGCAGGCACACATGGGTGCAATGGGGACTTTAGTTCAAAACCAGGCAGCCCAATCCAAGGAAAGCCGGCACCTTCACAGGGGCTGTGAAATGGGGACTTGAATTAGAAACCCCGGGGGCCAATGAAGAGAAAGTTGGCACCTTGGGGTTAAATGGAGACTTCAGTTCGAAACCCCAGGGCCCAATGAAGAGAAAGCAGGCACCCCGGATGAAATGGGGACTTCAGTTGAATCCCCAGGGGCCATTGAAGAGAAAGCAGACACACCTGGGTGCAATGGGAACTTCAGTTCATAACCCTGGGGACAATGAAGAGAAAGTAGTCACACTTGGAGGAAATGGGGACTTCAGTTACAAACTTTGGGGCCGAGTGAAGACAGAGCCGGCACCCCCATGTAAATGGGGACTTGAATTAGAAACCCCAGTGGCCATTGAAGACAAAGCAGGCACCCCGGGGTTAAATGGGGACTTCATTTAGAAATCCCGGGGGCCAATGAAGAGAAAGCAGGCACGCCCCGGGAAAAAGGCGAATTAAGTTACAAACCCCGGGGGCCAATGAACAGAAAGCAGTCTCCCCTGGGTGAAATGGGGACATCAATTCGAAACCCAGGGGGCCAATGTAGAGAAAGCAGGCACCCCCGAGTGAAATGGGGACTTCAGTTCCAAACCCCGGTGCCCAATAAAGAAATAGCCGGCACCCCCGTGTGAAATGGGGACTTGAATTAGAAACCCCGGTGGCCAATGAAGAGAAAGTTGGCACCCGGGGTTAAATGGGGACTTCAACTAGAAATCCCGGGGGCCAATGAAGAGAAAGCAGGCACCCCCAGATGAAATGGAGACTCCAGTTTGAAACCCCGGGGGCCAATGAAGAGAAAGCAGTAACACTTGGATGAAATGGGGACTTCAGTTACAAACCCCGGGGCCCAATGAAGAGACAGCCGGCACCCCCGTGTGAAATGGGGACTTGAATTAGAAACCCAGGTGGCCAATGAAGAGAAAGGAGGCACCCCGGGGTTAAAAGGGGACTTCAGTTAGAAATCCCGGGGGCCAATGAAGAGAAAGTAGGCACCCCCAGAGGAAAAGGTGACTTAAGTTACAAACCCCGGGGGCCAATGAACAGAAAGCAGGCTCCCCTGGGCGAAATGGGGACATCAATTCGAAACCCCAGGGGCCAATGTAGAGAACGCAGGCACCCCCGGGTGAAATGGGGACTTCAGTTCCAAACCCTGGGGGCGATTGAAGAGAAAGCAGGCACATCAGGGGTCAAATGGGGACTTCAATTAAAACCCCCGTGGCCCAATAAAGAGAAAGCCGGGACCCCCGTGTGAAATGGGACTTCATTCGAAAACCCGCGGACCAGTGAAGAGAAAGCTGGCACCCCCAGGGGAAATGGGGAATTCAATTAGAAACCCCGGGGCCAATGAAGAGGAAGCAGGCATCCACGGGTGAAATGGGGACTTCAGTTGGAAACCCCAGGGGCCAATGAAGAGAAAGCATGCATAAGTGGGTGAAATGGGGACTTCAGTTCCAAACCCGGGTGCCAAAGAAGAGAAAGCAGGCACCCCTGGGTAAAATGGGGACTTCAGTTCCAAACCCCGGGGGCCAATGAAGAGAAAGCTGGCACGCTGGGGTAAATTGGGGACTTCAATTAGAAATCCAGGAGGCCAATGAGGAGAAAGCAGGCACCCCGGGGGAAAAGGGGACTTAAGTTACAAACCCTGGGGGCTAATGAACAGAAAGCAGGCTCCCCTGGGTGAAATGGGGACATCAATTCGAAACCCTGGGGCCAATGAAGAGAAAGCTGGCACCCCCAGGTGAAATGGGGACTTCAGTTCCAAACCCCAGGGGCCAATGAGGAGAAAGCACGCACGCCTGGGTGCAATGGGGACTTTAGTTCGAAACGCCATGGGCCAATGAAGATAAAGCAGGCACATCTGGGTTAAATGGGGACTTCAGGTAGAAACCCCGGGGCCCAATGAAAAGAAAGCCAACACCCCCGTGTGAAATGGTGACTTGAATTAGAAACCCCTGGGGAAATGAAGAGAAAGTTGGCACCCTGGGGTTAAATGGGTACTTGAATTAGAAATCCAGGGGGCAAATGAAGAGATAGCAGGAACATCTGGGTGAAATGTGGACTTCAGTTAGAAACCCCAGGGCCCAATGAAGAGAAAGAAGGCACCCCCGGGTGAAATGGGGACTTCAATTCGAAAACCCGGGGGCCAGTGAAGAGAAAGCTAGCACCCCCGATGAATGGGGACTTAAATTAGAAACCCCGGGGCCAATGAAGAGAAAGCAGGCACCCCTGGGTGAAATGGGGACTTCAGTTTGAAACCCCGGGGGCCAATGAAGAGAAAGCATGGACACCTGGGTGCAATGGGGACCTAAGTTTGAAACCGCGGGGCCAATGAAGAGAAAACAGGCACCCCCAGGGGGATATGGGAACTTCTATTAGAAACCCCGGAGGCCAATGAAGAGAATGCAGGCACCGCGGGTGCAATGGGGACATCATTGGAAACCTCTGGGGATAATGAAGAGAAAGCAGGCCCACCTAGGTGAAATGGGGACATGAATTATAAACCCCAGGCTCCAAT
>NW_003853017.1:8271-10102 GCF_000181295.1 Otolemur garnettii
AAAAAAAAAAAAAAAGGAAAAGAAATCCCGGGGGCCAATGAAGAGACAGTAGGATGGCCCGGAGGGAAAGGCGACTTAAGTTACAAACCCCAGGGGAAAATGAACAGAAAGCAGGCTCCCCCTGGTGAAATGGGGACTTCAGTTCCAAACCCTGGGGGCAAATGAAGAGAAAGCAGGCACATCTGGGTCGAATGGGGACTACAGTTAGAAACCCCGGAGCCCAATAAAGAGAAAGCCGGCACTCCCGTGTGAAATGGGGACTTCATTCGAATACCCGGGGGCCAGTAAAGAGAAAGCTGGCACCACCAGGTGAAATGGGGAATTCAATTAGAAACCCCGGGGCCCATGAAGAGGAAGAAGGCACCCCCGGGTGAAATGGAGACTTTACTTCGAAACCCCAGGGTCCAATGAAGAGAAAGCAGGCACATCTGGGTGCAATGGGAACTTCATTTCGAAACCCTGGGGCCAATGACGAGAAAGCAGTAACACTTGGATGAAATGGGGACTTCAGTTACAAAACCCCGGGGCCCAATAAAGAGAAAGCCGGCACCTCCGTGTGAAATGGGGACTTGAATAAGAAACCCTGGAGGTAAATGAAGAGAAAGATTGCACCCCGGGGTTAAATGGAGACTTCAATTAGAAATCCCGGGGGCCAATGAAGAGAAAGCAGGCATCCCCGTCTGAAATGGGGACTTGAATTAGAAACCCCGGGGGCCAGGGAAGAGAAAGTTGGCACCCTGGGGTTAAATGGAGAGACTTCAATTAGAAATCCCAGGGGCCAATGAAGAGAAAGCAGGCACCCTCTGGGGAAAAGGGGACTTAAGTTCTAAATCCCGGGGGCCAATGAACAGAAAGCAGGCTCCCCGAGGTGAAATCGGGATATCAATTTGAAACCCTTGGGGGCCAATAAAGAGAAAGCAGGCACCTCCGGGTAAAATAGGGACTTCAGTTAGAAACCCTGGGGGCCAATGAAGAGGAAGCAGGCACACCTGGGTGCAATGGGAACTTTAGTTCGAAACCCCGGGGGCCAATGTAGAGAAAGCAGGCACATCTTGGTGAAATGTGGACTTCAGTTAGAAACCCTGGGGACCAATGAAGAGAAAGCCGGCACCCCCGTGTGAAATGGGGACTTCAATTCAAAAACCCGGGGGCGAGTGAAGAGAAAGCTGGCACCCCCGGGTGAAATAGGGACTTCAGTTCAAAATCTTGGGGGTCAATGAAGAGAAAGCATGCACACTGGGGTGCAATGGGGACTTCAGTTCGAAACCCCGGGGGCCAATGAAGAGAAAGCAGGGAACCCCGGGAGAAATGGGGACTTCAGTTTGAAACCCTGGGGCCCAATGAAGAGAATGCAGGCACCCCCATGTGAAATAGGACTTTATTTCGAAACCCCGGGGGACCATGAAGAGAAAGTTGGCACCCCAGGGTTTAATGGAGACTTCAGTTAGAAATCCCGGGGGCCAATGAAGAGAAAGCAGGCACCTCTGGGGAAAAGGGGACTTAAGTTACAAACGCCGGGGTCCAATGAACAGAAAGCAGGCTCCCCCGGGTAAAATGGGGACTTCAGTTCGAAACCCCGGGGACAAAGGAAAAGAAAGCAGACACCCCCAGGGGGAAGTGGGGACTTCTATTAGAAACCCCGGGGGCCAATGAAGAGAAAGCAGGCAGCCCGGGATGAAATGGGGACTTCAGTTCGAAACCCTGGGGGCCAATGAAGAGAAAGCAGGCACCCCCGGGTAAAATGGGGACTTCACTTCGAAACTCCAGGGGCTAATGAAGAGAAAGCAGGCACATCTCGTTGCAATGGGGACTTAATTTTGAAACCCTGGGG
>NW_003853017.1:11897-13673 GCF_000181295.1 Otolemur garnettii
AAATGGGACTTAAGTTACAATCCCTGGGAGCCAATGAACAGAAAGCAGGCTCCCCAGGGTGAAATAGGGACATCAATTCGAAATCCCAGGGGCCAATGTAGAGAAAGCAGGCACCCCCCTGTTAAATGGGAACTTCAATTAGAAACGCAGGGGCCAATGAAGAGACAGCAGGCACACCTGGGTGCAATGGGGACTTTAGTTCGAAACCCCGTTGGCAAATGAAGAGATAGCAGGCACATCTGTGTGAAATGTGGACTTCAGTTAGAAACTCCGGGGTCCAATGAAGAGAAAGCAGGCACCTCCGTGTGAAATGGGGACTTCAATTTGAAACCCGGGGGCCAGTGAAGAAAAGGCTGGCACCCCCAGGTCAATGGGGACTTCAATTAGAAACCCTGGGGCCAATGAAGAGAAAGCAGGCACCCCCGGGTGAAATGGGGACTTCAGTTCGAAATCCCGGGGGCCAATGAAGAGAAAGCATGGACACCTGAGTGCAACGGGAACCTAATTTCGAAACCCCGGGGCCAATGATGGGAAAGCAGGCACCCACCTGGGTGCAATGGGGACTTTAGTTTGAAACCCCGGGGCCCAATGAAGAGAAAGCAGGCACCCCCAGGGGGATATGGGGACTTTTATTAGAAACCCCGGGGGCCAATGAAGAGAATGCAGGCACCGTGGGTGCAACGGGGACATCATTCAAAACCTCTGGGGCCAATGAAGAGAAAGCAGGCCCACCTGGGTGAAATGGGGACATCAGTTATAAACCCCGGGGTCCAATGAAGAGAAAGCAGGGACCCTCGGGTGAGATGAGGACTTCATTTCCAAACCCTGGGGGCCAATAAAGAGAAAGCAGGCACCCCTGTGTGAAATGGGGACCTCAATTAGGAACCCAGGGGCCAAATGAAGAGAAAGCCCACATCCATGGGTGAAATGGGTACTTCAATTAGAAACCCCGGGGGCCAATGAAGAGAGAGCAGGCACCCCCGGGTAAAATGGGGACTTCAATTCGAAACCCTGGGGGCAAATGAAGGGAAAGATGGCATCCCAGGGTGAAATGGGGACTTCAATGGGAAATTTCAGGGGCCAATGAAGAGAAAGCAGTCACCCCCGGGGGAAATGGAGACTTCAATTAGAAACCCTGGGGGCCAATGAAGAGAAAGTAGGCACCACTGGGTGAAATGGGGACTTCAGTTAGAAACCCTGGGGCCCAATGAAAAGAAAGCCTGCACCCCCCTGTGAAATGGGGACTTCAATTAGAAACTCCGGGGGCCAATGAAGAGAAAGCAGGCACCCCTGGGTGAAATGGGGACTTCAATTTGAAACCCTGGGGGCCAATGAAGAGAAAGCAGGCACACCTGTGTGAAATGGGGACTTCAATTAGAAACCCCGGGGGCCAATGAAGAGAAAACAGGCACCCCTGGGTCAAATGGGGACTTCAATTAGAAACTCCGGGGGCCAATGAAGAGAAAACAGGCACCCCTGGGTAAAATGGGGACTTCAATTAGAAATCACGGGGGCGAATTAAGGGAAAGGAGGCACCCCTGGGTGAAATGGGGACTTCAATTCGAAAACAAGGGGCCAATGAAGAGAAAGCATGCACCGCAGGTGCAATGGGGACTTCAATTAGAAACCCCAGGGGCCAATGAAGAGAAAGGAGGCACCCACAGTTGAAATGGGGACTTCAATTAGAAACTGCAGGGGCCAATGAAGAGAAAGCAGGCACACCTGGGTGCAATGGGAACTTCAGTTAGAAACCCCAGGGCCCAATGAAGAGAAAGC
>NW_003853017.1:13776-16370 GCF_000181295.1 Otolemur garnettii
CGGGGGCCAATGAAGAGAAAGCTGGCACCCCCAGGTGAAATGGGGATTTCAATGAGAAATCTCCGGGGCCGATGAAGAGAAAGCAGTCACCCCCAGGGGAAATGGAGACTTCAATTAGAAACCCCGGGGGCCAATGAAGAGAAAGGAGGCACCCCGGGGTTAACCGGGACTTCAGTTAGAAACCCAGGGGGCCAAAGAAGAGAAAGCAGGCACCTCGGGTGCAATGGGGACTTCAGTTCGATACTCCGGGGGCCAATGAAGAGAAAGCAAGCACCCCTGGGTGAAATGGGGACTTCAGTTAGAAACCCTGGGGCCCAATGAAGAGAAAGCCGGCACCCCTGCGTGAAATTGGGACCTCAGTTAGAAACTCCGGGGGCCAATGAAGAGAAAGCAGGCTCCCCTGGGTGAAATGGGGACTTCAATTCGAAACCCCGGGAGCCAATGTAGAGAAAGCAGGCACACCTAGGTGAAATGGGGACTTCAATTAGAAACCCCGGGGGCCAATGAAGAGAAAACAGGCACCCCTGTGTGAAATGGGGACTTCAATTAGAAACTCCGGGGGCCAATGAAGAGAAAGCTGGCACACCTGGGTGAAATGGGGATTTCAATTAGAAATCCCAGGGGACAATCAAGAGAAAGCAAGCACCTGCCGGGGAAATGGGTACTTCAATTAGAATCCCCGGGGGCCAATGAAGAGAAAGCAGGCACCCCCAGGGGAAATGGGGCCTTCAATTCGAAACCCGGGGACCAATGAAGAGAAAGCAGGCACCGCGGGTGCAATGGGGACTTCAATAGGAAACCACAGGGGCCAATGAAGAGTAAGCAGGAATCCCAGGGGAAATGGCGACTTCAATTCAAAACCCTGGGGGCCAATGAAGAGAGAGCAGGCACCCCTGGGTGAAATGGGGACTTCAGTTAGAAACTCCGGGCACCAATGAAGAGAAAACAGGCACCCCCGTGTGAAATGGGGACTTCAATTCGAAACCCTGGGGGCCAATAAAGAGAAAGCAGGCACCGCAGGTGCAATGGGGACTTCAATTAAAAACCCCAGGGGCCAATGAAGAGAAAGGAGGCACCCCCGGGGGAAATGGGGACTTCATTTAGAAACCGAGGGGGCGAATTAAGGGAAAGCAGGCACCCCCGGGTGCAATGGGGACTTCAATTTGAAAACCTGGGGGCCAATGAAGAGAAAGCAGGCACCCACAGGGGAAATGGGGACTTCAATTCGAAACCCCGGGGGCCAATGAAGAGAAAGCAGGCACACCTGGGTGCAATGGGGACTTCTGTTCGAAACCCTGGGGGCAAATGAAGAGAAAGCAGGCACACCTGTGTGAAATGGGGACTTCAGTTAGAAACCCCAGGGCCCAATGAAGAGAAAGCCGGCACCCCCATGTGAAATGGGGACTTCAATTAGAAACTCCGGGGGCCAATGAAGAGAAAGCTGGCAACCCCAGGTGAAATGGGAGTTCAATTAGAAATCCCCAGGGACAATCAAGAGAAAGCAGGCAACCCCCGGGGAAATGGGTACTTCAATTCGAAACCCTGGTGGAAAATGAAGGGAAAGCTGGCACCCCCGGGTGAAATGGGGACTTCAATGAGAAATCTCGGGGGCCAATGAAGAGAAAGCAGGCACCCCCGGGTTAATGGGGACTGCAGTTAGAAACCCTGGGGGCCAATGAAGAGAAAGCAGGCACCTCGGGTGCAATGGGGACTTCGGTTCGATACCCCGGGGGCCAATGAAGAGAAAGCAAGCACCCCTGGGTGAAATGGGGACTTCAGTTAGAAACCCTGGGGCCCAATGAAGAGAAACTGGCACCCGCGTGTGAAATGGGGACTTTAAATAGAAACTCCGGGGGGCCAATGAAGAGAAAGCTGGCACCCCCAGGTGAAATGGGGACTTCAGTTCGAAACCCCAGGGGCCAATGAAGAGAAAGCAGGCATCTTCGGGTGAAATAGGGACTTCAGTTCGAAACCCCAGGGGCCTATGAAGAGAAAGCAGGCATCGCGGGTGCAATGGGGACTTCACTTCGAAACCCCAGGGTCCAATGAAGAGAAAGCAGACTCTCCTGGGTGAAATGGGGACTTCAGTTAGAACCACCGGGGGCCAATGAAGAGAAAGCAGGCACCGCGGGTACAATGGGGACTTCAATTAGAAACCCCAGGGGCCAATGATGAAAAAGGAGGCACCCCCGGGGGAAATGGGGATTTCAATTAGAAATCCTGGGGGCCAGTGAAGGGAAAGCAGGCACACCTGGGTGAAATGGGGACTTCAGTTAGAAACCGCAGGGTCCAATGAAGAGAAAGCCGGCACCCCCGTGTGAAATGGGGACTTCAGTTAGAAACTCCAGGAGCCAATGAAGAGAAAGCAGGCACCCCTGGGTGAAATGGGGACTTCAATTCGAAACCCCGGGGGCCAATGAAGATAAAGCAGGCACTCCCGTGTGAAATGGGGACTTCAATTAGAAACCCCGGGGCCGGCCACAGAGGATTTCCCCTGCTCTGGGCAGGCACAGAACTACTTTCTAGAGCCTCGCACACCCCGCGGGCAGTGGCAGAGGAGTCCCCCACTCTGGGAGGACCCAAAACTGCTTGCT
>NW_003853018.1:0-8296 GCF_000181295.1 Otolemur garnettii
AAAAAAAATACAAACAAAAGAAAAACCAAAGCAGTATATATGTCCTGCTGAATATTGTCTGGGCAACAGGTGATCTTCTGGAGTGTGAGATGTTAATCAGAACGTTGATACGGCTATAGAGAGATGGATACTGGAGGCCACTGCTGATTTCTCAAACCACGTAGGATAGAGAGCCTACATCTCACCTCAGCTGGCTTAAAAGGCACTTTAAACTGCCAACCTGGGCTAAGCAGAAGCTTCCCCAAGAAAGCACTTGTTACTGGCTCCATGAAGCCCACAGCCAAACACTAATTAGCTCCATCTGCCTCAGCAGCTCAGTCTGGGGCCCTAGAAAATGCTTAAAGTCCTCCACACTCTTCCCCAAGTTCTCCCAGGTAGTTCAGCTGAGTGCCAAGTCCAAAAAAGTACCCAAACTGCTCACAGGCAAGGCCTTTCCAGTTTGCAGTCTCACAGCTGCTGTACTTACAGGTGCTAGCGGGATTAGACCCAACAAAAACACACAAACACTTGCCAGGTCTCCAGTGCTTTTGTCCTCCTTATGGGGTCCAGAAAGTCCTCGCTGACTCCCTGTGTCTCCAAGGGGATGTTTCTGGGCTGATCCCACCAGCCAGAGATGCCTGTAGTCTCCTCTCCCTGGACTCACCATGCCCAGTTGCAAGGAAGCTGTTAGTCGGCTGCCATCTTGCTCCTCCCTAATCGGCCTTACACAGACAGTTTTTATACGAAAACATTGTAGACCACAATGTGAGAAAGGAAAGACATTTTGTAGCAAATATGATATACACGTACAAAGAGTTAATATATTTCTTATATATATAATATGTATATTTCTAATATAAAATATTAACACTGACTGGAGTCACAGGTGTCTCACACCTGTAATCTTAGCACTCTGGGAGGCCAAGGCGGTGGATTGCTTAAGGCCAGTAGTTGGAGACCAGCCTGAGCAAGAGCAAGACCCCCTCTGTAGAAAATGTACAATAATTAGTCCGATGAGGTGGTGCATGCCTATACTCCCAGATAATGAGGAGGCTGAGACAGAAGGATCACTTGAGGACAGAAGTTTGAGGTTGCTGTGAGCTATGATGATGTCACTGGACTCTACCCTGAGGCAGCAGAGACTTGTCTCAAAAACATTCTTTTTGAAAAATATCTACTGAGATATCAAGAAAATATAAGTTAAATGTAAAATAACATACTGGAGGTATTATTTTGACCTGTTAGCAGATTTTAAAAATGTCATACCCAGAGCTAAAGTGAGTGCATTAAGGGAGGTGGCATTTTCAAACATTGCTCAAAGTACTGAAAAAAATATGGTGCATCTACTAAGAAACAGAAAAATACAGGCTCATATTTTTCATACAGTAATTCTGTTTCTCTGAATTGATTTTTTTTTTTTTAGACAGAGTCTCACTTCCTACCCCCAGTAGAATGTGGTTTCACAGCTCACGACAACCTCAAACTTTTGGGATCAAGCAAGTCTCTTGCCTCAGCCTCTCAAGTAGGTGGGACTATAGGCACCTGCCACAACACCTGGCTATTTTTAGAGACAGGATCTTCCTCTGGCTGAGGCTGATCTTGAATCCAGCTCAGGCAATCCATCTGCCTCGGTCTCCCAGAGTGCTAGGAATACAAGCATGAGCCAGCACGCCCAGCCTGAAACGATTTTCAGAACAGACTCTAAAGGGCAATCAATACTGTTGACTGAGTTGTTACAGAACTTGGTTGAGGAAACATTGAAGGGACAATTCTATGGCTCAGTGTCCACAGCATGTGTCCTTCTATGGCATTTCCTGCCTGCAGAGGTGGTGGCAAGGGGTAGAAGCCAGTTCAGGCTATGCACAACCTGAGTGCTCCCTTTTACATCTGAGTATCTTCGAGCAACTTTTTCAAACTCCCAAGCTCAGTTCTCAGGGATGAAGTCCAGGGACCAGCGCTAGTCACCAGTGCTGAGTGGGGAAAGCAAGCGCACTGAGCACCGCCTGCTTCCTGACATCCCACTCAATTCCTCCTCCTCCCCCCATATGTATATGCCTAGGGCCCACACTCCTGGTGGCACTAGACCTTTTGAGTATACCATAAATGACATTTTTTTTCATTATCATACCTTAAATTAATGTCTATGGGAAAATAGTGATTTTACACCTACCATGGCTCAAGTGAAGCATGAGCAAAGGAATTATTTACAGTTTTAAAATGATTCAACCTAAGCACTTTGTTTATGGCTGGCTGACGGGAGTGTGGTGGAAAGGATGGCTTGGGAATGGCCTTCATGCTGTCACTGAGCCTGGCTGCCAGCATCAGGCCCTGATTCCCCCTAGAGCAGTGATTTTCAACCGATGTGCCTCAAAAGTTTTTAAAGATCATGAATTAAATTTTTTTTTGGATAGAACTTCCAAGCACAGTCAATGGCATTGAAGTTGCTTTAGGTGGGCTAAGTCAGGGAGTGGGTATTTAAGGAGTTTGGTCATCTGAAAAGGTCAGAACTTTGGCAGCTGCTTCAGTTCACTAGGCAAGGTAGGGAGACCCTAAGCCCTCCTCCCAAGGCAGGGGCTGAAGCTAAGGCCAGGAATGATGTCACATAGGCATTGCTGAGGTCACAGAAGGTTGCCTGGCCTCCCCTCTGACTCCTTGACTGCCACCCAGTCTCCCCAGCCAGCTGCCTCCTGCACATATCTGTACACACACGAAGGCGAGGAAGGGTCAGAGACCATCCGGCCACTCTTAGGTATGCAAAAGTGGTGGGGAAACGGGGGATGAGTCAGGACCTGGGATCCACCTGGCCTTCCCAGTGCTGGGAAGGGGAGGCTGGTGTTGTGGCTGTGGCAGGCGGCATGGGGGTGAGGGGTACAGGGGAGGGGGCAGCAGGGACAAGGGGATTTGTTTCCTTTGCCCACTGATTTACTCTCAACCTTCATCCTCATTCTTTGTCCATCCCCTCCCCACTCCCTCCTAACACTCCCCCCCACTGCCCACCCCCAACCTCTAGCTGGCCATGGCATCCGAAGCAGATAAAACATTCCAGTGGTTCGCTGTCCTTGGAGACTTCTCAAGCAGTGGTGCTGAAATAAACAACAAGAACTTCTCCAAGCTGTGCCAAGACTGTGGCATCACGGATGGCAAGACAGTCACCTCCACAGATGTGGATACTGTGTTCAACAAAGTCAAGGCCAAGAATACCGGAACCATCACCTTTCAGCAGTTCACAGAAGCAATGAAGGAACTGGGCCAGCAGCACTTCAAGGAAAAAGCCCAGTCCAAGGCCTAGAGGACATTCATAAACTCATGGAGGGCAAGAATCCAGCCACCACTGGTGGTCACTGAGGTCCTCTCACAGCAACCTGGTCTGAATAAGTTCGCTGGAGAAAGAAAACTCCACCATCCCTCTGTGCCCTGGACTCCCTCCCCTTGGGTGTGGATGGCTCTGGCTATAGTGCCTGCCCCCAGGTGGCTCTCTGCCCTAAGAGAGCAGCCTCATGCCCAAGGAAGACAAAGAGCTGCGAGGACTTGTTTCATGGATCTCAGGGTCATCTTGAGGGAAGAGGAGGAACCGGGCTCAAATTTATTCTTTGGCTTCTACCAAGCTGCAAGGGCAGGTTCCGTGGACCGGCACACCGACACCAGCAAATACACCGGCAGACAGGAAGAGTGCTTGGACAACAGTGGCATGGGAAAGGGCATCACTGGACGGGAAGAGACCAGTGATAACTTAGACTATGGGAGGGGCCACAAGGGTGATGGCACCTATGACAAGAAGAATTAGACAGGAGCCTTGTCTGGGCCTTGAAGCCCCCTCACCCTGCATCTTTAACACCAGGGAGCTGGGGAAAAAATAAACATCTGTGTGTGCAGACCAAAAAAAAAAAAAAAAAAAGAGTTAAAAAGTTCCTGAAAGATGAAAGGGATTGGGGAGATCTAAGAGTGAAAGGCTGAGGTGGAGGTCATATAGAAATGTCAGGTTCAAAGACCCAGGGTCGGAGTCGGGGTTGCAGCGGGAGAAGATCTCAAGTTGAGTAGAGAAAGATTAGGGAAGACCAGAATGGGAGCAGATGAAGAGGGCCAGGAAAATTCCTGAAGTGGCTTAGAGCCGTCACTGATTCCTTGTATTGGCCCATGGGTAGAGAGGAGTGACGGGTTTGGGGTCCTCGGTTCTGGGGGGAGGCGGTTTCCCGCAGAGAAAGAGGACATGAAGTCTCTGCTGGTGCATTTGCTTTGGGCGGATATCCTTGGTATTGGGTTGGTTTGCAGTAGCCATTCGATCAATGTGTTCCGAATACATTAGACCATATAGAAAATAACAAACAAAAACAAAAACAGGAAGAGTGGGATTCTATGTTTTCCATTATGGATGGAACCCGAGGCCCTTCTCTTAAGGGAAACCACGCAGACACACAGAGACAGATAGGACATATCCTCACCTACCAGTGGGAGTGAAATCATGTCCTCCAGGGACACAGAGTGGAGAGTGATAAACGATGGAGGCTGGGAGAGGCTGGGTGTGTGTGTTGGAGGTTGAGAAACTGCCTGATGGGTCAGGGTTACATGGTTCCGGTTGCGAAGATCCTGAAAGCCCGGAGCTCAGCCCTCAGCATGCAACACACCCAGGGAGCCAAAGACATTTACCCCAAACAGCTTGTTGCTCAAACACGCTGATGATCACCTGAGCCTTGAGCTACTATTTCACCGCCTCGGTGCTGGTCCAGGGTCTGGCCGCAAGTCCGAGGGAGGCAGGCTCATCAGGGTGGTGGGATGTGAAGGCTGGGGCTGGCGGTGGCCGTGTCTTGAAAAGGCTGTCTAAAGCTGCGGCACTGGCAGGAGAGGCGCCATCCCGGGGCCCATGGCCAGGCTTCAGGGTCCAGGAAGGCCTCTGAGGAGGGAGAGGTGCCCTGTGTTTACCGGGTCTGCTACCCCTTCTCCCAAGGCTGGTGGCTGTCACCAATCAGCTCCCACCGAGAGCTCCTCAGTGCCATCTGCTGTCAACACCCACAGCCTGCAGGAATGCTGAGAAATCCAGGCAGAACCGCCAACGAACACTTCCCTTGCCACGTCAGGCCTGAGGTGCTGGGCACTGGCCCACCGATTCCGGTCTTGGGGACCCACGGACCAGCCCTCCCTCACTGTCCACAGCGTGCCCATGCTCCCATCAACACAGTGGTTCCCCGGTATCTTTGTGGGCTGGGGACTGGGTCATGAGGTAGCTGGGGATTGTGGTGAGTGCCTGTAGTCCCAGCTACTTGGGAGGCTGGGGCAAGAGAATTGATTAAGCCCAAAAGTTGGAGTTTGCTGTGACGCCATGGCACTCTACTCAGGGTGACATAGTAAGATACTGTCTCAAAAAAAGAAAAAAGTATCCATACAAAAAAAGTTGAATTAGATCCCCACCTTACCATACAAAAAAAATTAAATTCTACATGTCTAAAACACCTAAGGATGTGGCCTGGTGACTGTGCCTCAGGAGTTAGGGCACGAGGGCACAAACACTGAGGCTGTCGGGTTCAGACCCAAACAGGGCCTGCTAAACAAGAACGAGAACTGCAGTAGAAACATAGCCGGGTATTGTGGCGGGCGCCTGTAGTCCTAGCTACTTGGGAGGCTGAGGCAAGAGAATTGCTAAAACCCAAGAGTTTGAGGTTGCTATTAGCTATGACGCCACAGCACCCTACCAAGGGCAACATAATGAAATTCTCTCTCAAAATAAAAAAAAAATAATAAAAGACCTAAATGTGAAAAGCAAATCTTTAAAGCTTAAAATATTACAGATACATGCACATACACACACACACACACATTGGGCTATGTATGTGATGCATATTATGAAATTATATTATAAAGCTTTTTTGTCCACAGGCTAAAGAAGGATTCCTTAATAAAACCTAAAACTAGTATGGAGACTTTTCAAAGAACTAAAGAGCTAAAAAGGTAAGCCACAGGCTGAGTCAGGCATCTTTTGAACAGCCCCCCAAATTTTTAATTTCCTACATTATAAGTAAACCTCACTGAAGTAGACACTGTAAGTGCGATTTCTCAGCTTTCCTTGCAGCTGACACCAGGCACATTCATGTGATCTAAGTTCTTCCCCTCTGGGGCACCTGGACTCAGAAGAAAGTAACAAGAGGAAGTGTCCAATGTGGAGCTTTATGATCAAGGTGGCAGCAAAAGCATCTGGCTATTGGGGGAATAGGTGACAGAGATTCTGACTGCGATGCCCAGCAGCAGTGGCCATGGGGCTTTGCCAGAGGGAACTCCCCAAGGCAGTTAGAATTTTCTTTTTTCTTTATTATCTACCCCAGGATTCCTTGAGCTATCTTAATAGACTTTTAAAAAATATTTATTTATTTATTTATTTATTTATTTTGAGACAGATTCTCACTATGTCATCCTTGGTAGAGTGCCGTAGCATCACAGCTCACAGCAACCTCAAACTCTTGGGTTTAAGTGCTTCTCTTGCCTCACTGTCCCAAGTTGCTGGGACTACAGGCGCCTGCCACAATGCCCAGCTATTCTTTGTTGTAGTTCCCATTTTTGTTTTGCAGGCCTGGGCTGGGTTTGAGGAATGTTCAACAAACAACTGACAAGTACTCCTCAAAAGTATCAAGATCACGAAAGAAAAAGAAAGACTGAACAACTGGCCCAGACTGAAGGAGCCATGATGACTAAAGACAACGTGTGATCCTGGACCACAAAAAGGACATTAGTGGGGCCATTGAGAAAAATTGAATAAGATATCTAAATAAGATAGTAGTAATGTATCACGGTTAATTTCTTGAGATTGATAATTGTGTTATTATTATATAAAATGTTAACATTTAGAAAGCTTGAATATGTGCAAAGTCTATGTAATAAATTTGCAACTTTTTTGTAAGTTTCAGATTATTTTTATTCATTTTTTTAATGACAATAATAATATTTAACATAAGGAATGAGAATAAAAACCTCATAAAGAATGAAAGAAGATAAATACATTCAGAAAAGAAATCAGACGATTGCTACAATGAATTATTAAGCAATGATAATAGTAATAATGCAAAGAAAGTAGCATTCACATTGTCAGATAGAAGTATGTCTATTGTAGAATACTTTGATCAGTTAAGACGAAGTAACATTCACATTGTCAAATAGAAGTATGTCTATTATAGAATACTTTGATCAGTTAACTTCTTCTTATTTTGTTTTTTTCCAAAGTCTCAAAAAAAGACAACTAATATTTATAAATAAAAGATAATTTCAAAAAAACAGATCATACCAAATCTTATAGACAATAGAAAAAGAAATACTTCAAAATCATTCTACTTAATCTGGATAGACCTGATATTAAAATGGGAGAAAATATATTATTGTAAAAGGGAAATTACAAACATATTTCACATATAAATGAGGGTGCAATATGATAAACAACATATTAACATGTTGAATTAAGTTTCAGATTATTTGAAGTTAAATTTTTTTAAATTAGAAATTCAAAAAAGGTTGGGCACCTATACCTCAGTGGCTAGGGCACCAGCCACATACACCGGGGCTGGTGAGTTCAAACTCAGCCCAGGCCTGCCAAGCAAAAATGGGAACTACAACCAAAAAATAGCCGGGCATTGTGGCGGGTGCCTATAGTCCCAGCTACTTGGGATGCTGAGGCAAGAGAATCGCTTAAGCACAAGAGTTTGAGGTTGCTGTGAGCTGTGATGCTACGGCATCCTATCGAGGGTGACACAGTGAGACTCTGTCTCAGAATAAATAAATAAATGACTAAATATTTTTAAAAGTCCATTAAGATAGCTCAAAGAAACCTAGGATAGATAATAAAGAAAAAGAAAATTCAAACTGTCTTGGGGAGGTCCCTCTGGCAAAGCCCCATGGCCACTGCTACTGGGCATGGCAGTCAGAATCTCTGTCACCTGTGCCCCCGATAGCCAGATGCCTCTGCTGCCACCTTGATCATAAAGCTCCACATTGGACACTTAC
Organism: Otolemur garnettii; assembly: GCF_000181295.1. Taxonomy (NCBI): domain Eukaryota; kingdom Metazoa; phylum Chordata; class Mammalia; order Primates; family Galagidae; genus Otolemur; species Otolemur garnettii. The sequence goes on from NW_003853018.1 coordinate 7,957, forward strand.
TTCCTCTTATTACTTTCTTCTGAGTCCAGGTGCCCCACAGGGGCAGAACTTAGATCACATGAATGTGCCTGGTGTCAGCTGCAAGGAAAGCTGAGAAATCAAGCTTATGGTGTCTACCTCAGTGAGGTTTACTTATAACGTAGGAAATTAAAAACTTCGGGGGCTGTTCAAAAGATGCCTGACTCATCCTGTGGCTTGCCTTTTTAGCTTCTTAGTCATGTCTTTTGACAAATCTTAATTATTAAGATCAGAAATTCTAGTTGCTAATTCTTTGTCAGTTACCTGTGCTGCTAGCATCCTTTCCAGGTCAGTGGCTTTTTTAATCTTTTTTTTTTTTTTT
>NW_003853018.1:8316-12223 GCF_000181295.1 Otolemur garnettii
AATGGGGACTTGTGTAAACAGAAATTTTTGATTTTCAGTTTGAATAGATTCAATATTATCAATCCTTTTCTTTTGCAGTTTATATATTTGGGTTTTATTTTTTTTTAATTTTACTATTATTATTACTACTATTTGAGACAGAGTCTCACTTTGTTGGCCTTGGTAGTGTGTCATGGTGTTATAGCTCACAGCTACCTCAAACTCTTAGGCTTAAATGATCCTTTTGCCTCAGCCTCCCAAGTAGTTGGGACTACAGGCGCCTGCCCCAATGCCCGGCTATTCTTAGAGATGGGGTCTTGCTCTGGCTCAGGCTGGTCTCTAAGCTGTGAGCTCAAGGAGTCCACCTGCTTCAGCTTCCCAGAGTGCAAGGATGACAGGCAGGAGCAGGTGAGCCACTGCACCTGGCTGCAAGGGCCTTTTTAATAAAATATGTTTTTTTTTCCCTTTGGTTAAATACCTAGTGGAAGGATTGCGGGATCAAATGGTAGGTCTACTTTTAATTCTTTGAGGAATGTCCATACTAATTTTGGGTTTTATTTAAGGAATCCTTCTTTAGCCTGTGGACAAAAAATGTTTTATAATAGAATTGTATAATATATATACACATACATAGCCCAATGTGTGTGTGAGTGTGTGTGTATGTATCTGTACTATTTTAGGCTTTAAAGATTTGCTTTTCACATTTAGGTCTTTTATTTTATTATTATTTTTTTATTTTGAGAGAGAGTTTCATTATGTTGCCCTTGGTAGAATGCTGTGGCGTCACAGCTCACAGCAACCTCAAACTCTTGGGCTTTAGCAATTCTCTTGCCTCAGCCACCCAAGTAGCTAGGACTACAGGCGCCCACCAACACGCCCAGCTATTTTTCTATTGCAGTTGTCATTCTTGTTTAGCAGGCCCCATTTCGGTTCGAACCCGACAGCCTCAGTGTATGTGCCCTGGTTCCCTAACCAGTGAGCTACGGGCACTGAGCCACATACTTAGGTCTTTTAGACAAGCAAAATTTTATTGCTTATGTATGTTAAGGTAGGGATCTAATTCAACTTTTTTTATATGGATATTTTTTCTTTCTTTCTTTCTTTCTTTTTTTGTTTTTTTGGAGACAGAGTCTTATTATGTCACCCTGGGTAGAGTGCCATAGCGTCACAGCAACCTCCACCCTTGGGGCTTAATTGATTCTCTTGCCTCAGTCTCCCAAGTAGCTGGGACAACAGGTGCTCACCACAATGCCTGGGTATTTTTGTTGTTGTTGCAGTTGCTTAATTGGCACGGGCGGGGTTCAAACCCGCCACCCTGGGGATATGTGGCCAGTGTTATAACCACTGTACTACAGGCACCAAGTCAGATACTTTTTTTTAAGAGATAAGATGTCACTCTGTCACAGAGGCTACAATGTAGTAGCATCACCGTAGGTCACAGAAAGCTCAAACTCTTGGGCTCAAGTGATCCTCTTACCTCAGCCTCCTGAGTAGCTGGTACTATAGGTGTGCACAACAACGCCTGGGTAATTTTTTGATTTTTCAGTAGAAACTGGGTCTTAGTTGTTCCCATGCTGGTCTGGAAATCCTGAGCTCAAGGGATTCCTCTGACTTCCCAAAGTGCTGGGATTATAGGCATGACCCACCCACCCTTCAGCCCCACGCCCAGGGATACCTTGGGACCACTGTGTTGATCCGAGCATGGGCATGCTGTGGACATCAAGGGAGCATAGGCATGCTGTGAGCTGCTCAGTGGGTCCATACAGCTGGCATTGGTGAGCCAGTACCCAGCACCTCAGGCCTGACATGGCAAGGGAAATGTTGGTTGGTGGTTCTGCCTGGATTTCTCAGCATTCCTGCAGGCTGTGGGTGTTGGCAGCAGACAGCACTAAGGAGCTCTAGGTGGGAGCTCATTGGCGACAGCCACCTGCCTTGGGACAAGGGATAGTGGACCCGGTAAACACAGGGCACCTCTCCCTCCTCAGAGACCTTCCCAGACCCTGAAGCCTGGGCAAGGGACCCGGGATGGCGCCTCCCCTGCCAGTGCTGCAGCCCTAGATAGCTTTTCCAAGACACGGCCACAGCCACCCCTAGCCTTCAGCATCTGCCACCCTGATGAGCCTGACCCCCTTGGACTGGTGGCCAGACCCTGCACCAGCACCAAGACGGTGAAAGAGTCGCTCAAGGCTCAGGTGATCATCAGTGTGTTTGAGCAACAAGGTGTCTGAGGTAAACGTCTGTGGTGTCTAGGTGTACGTTTTTGGCTCCCTGGGTGTGTTGTGTGCTGAGGGCTGAGCTCAGGGCTTTCAGGGTCTTCATGACCTGAAGCACGTAACCCTGACCATCAGGCAGCTTCTCAACCTCCACCACACCTCCCCCCTTTCTCCCACCCAGCCTCCCCGGCCTCCATCGTCTATCACTCCCCACTCTGTGTCCCCAGGGGCACATGATTTCGCTCCCACTGGTAGGTGAGGACGTGCCCTATCTGTCTCTGTGTGTCTGCATGGTTTCCCTTAAGAGAAGTTCCATCTATAATGGAAAACACAGGATCCCATTCTTCCTGTTTTTGTTTTTGTGTTTTTTTGTTATTTTCTATATGGACTAATGCATTCGGAACACGTTGATCCAATGGCTACTGCGAACCGACGCAATACCAAGGATATCCGCCCAAAGCAAATTCACCATTAGAGACTTCATATACTCTTTCTCTGCGGGAAACCGCCTCCCCCCAGAAATGAGGACCCCAAACCCGTTACTCCTCTCTTCCCATGGGCCAATACAAGAAACCAGGGACAGCTCTAAGCCACTTCAGGAATTTTCCTGGCCCTCTTCATCTGCTCCCATTCTGGTCTTCCCTAGACTTTCTCTACTCAACTTGAGATCTTCTCCCGCTGCAACCCCCGACTCCGACCCTGGGTCTTTGAACCTGACATTTCTATATGACCTCCACCTCAGCCTTTCACTCTTAGATCTCCCCAATCCCTTTCATCTATCAGGAACTCTTTCACTCTTTTTTTTTTCTGTCTGCACACACACATGTTTATTTTTCCCCCAGCTCCCTGGTATTAAAGATGCAGGGTCGGGGGGCTTCAAGGCCCACTCAAGGCTCCTGTCTAATTCTTCTTTTTGTAAGTGTCAGCACCCTTGGGGCCCCTCCCATAGCCTGAGTTATCAGTGGTCTCTTTATATCCTGTGAGGCCCTTGCCACTGTCGTCCAAGTGCTCCTCATGGCTGCCGGTGCATTTGCTAGTGTCGGTGAGACGGTCCACGGCTCCCGTTGCGGCTTGGTAGAAGCCAAAGAATGGATTTGAGCCTGGTTCCTCCTCCGCCCCCACAAGATGGCCCTGAGATCCATGGAACAAGTCCTCGCAGTTCTTTGTCTTCCTAGGGTGTGGGGCTGCTTCTCTTAGGGCCCAGAGCCACCAGTGGGCAGGTGCTCTAGCCAGAGCCATGCAAACTCAAGGGGAGGGAGTCCAGGGCACATAGGGACAGTGGATTTTTCTTTCTCCAGTGGACTTATTCTGACCAGGCTGCTGTGAGAGGACCTCATTCAGTGACCACCAGTGGTGGCTGGATTCTTGCCCTCCATGAGTTGATAAATGTCCTCCAGGCCTTGGTCTGGGCTCTTTTCCTTGAAGCGCTTCTGGCCCAGTTCCTTCATTGCTTCTGTGAACTGCTGAAAGGTGATGGCTCCGGCATCCTTGGCCTTGACTTTGTTGAACACAGTGTCCACATCTGTGGAGGTGATCGTCTTGCCATCTGTGATGCCACAGTCCTGGCACAGCTTGGAGAAGTTCTTGTTGTTTATTTCCGCGCCACTGCTTGAGGAGTCTCCGAGGACAGCGAACCGCTGGAATGTTTTCTCTGCTTCAGATGCCATGGTCAGCTAGAGGTAGCGGGTGGGCACTGGGGGGGGGGTGTCAGGAGG
>NW_003853018.1:12243-16390 GCF_000181295.1 Otolemur garnettii
GAGGGGAAGGGAGGATGGACGAGGAATGAGGATGAAGGTGAAGATTAAATCAGTGGGCAAGAGAAACAAATCCCCTTGTCCCTGCTGCCCCCTCCCCTGTACCCCTCACCCCCATGCCCCCTGCCACAGCTACAACATGAGCCTCCCCTTCCCAGCACTGGGAATGGCAGGTGGATCCCAGGTCCTGACTCATCCCCCATTCCCCCACCACTTTTGTGTACCTAACAGTGGCCTGATGGTCTCTGACCCTTCCTCGCCTTCTGTGTGTGCAGATATGTGCAGGAGGCAGCTGGCTGGGGAGACTGGGTGGCAGTCAAGGAGTCAGAGGGGAGGCTAGGCAACCTTCTGTGACCTCAGCAATGCCTATGTGACATCATTCCTGGCCTTAGCTTCAGCCCCTCCCTTGGGAGGAGGACTTAAGGTCTCCCTACCTTGCCTAGTGAACTGAAGCAGCTGCCAAACTTCTGACCTTTCAGATGACCAAACTCCTGAAATCTCCCTCGCTGAGTTAGCCCACCTAAAGCAACTTCAATGCCATTGACTGTGCTTGGAAGTTCTTTCCAAAAAATATTTAATTCATGATCTTTAAAAACTTTTGAGGCACATCGGTTGAAAATCACTGCTCTAGGGGGAATCAGGGCCTGATGCTGGCAGCCAGGCTCAGTGACAGCATGAAGGCCATTCTCAGGCCATGCCTTCCACCATGCTCCCATCAGCCAGCCATAAACAAAGTGCTAAGGTTGAGTCATTTGAAAACTGTAAATAATTCCTTTGCCTTGCTTCACTTGAGCAATAGGTGTAAAATCACTATTTTCACATACACGTTAACTTAAGGTATGATAATGAAAAAAATGTCATTTATGGTATACTCAAAAGATCTAGTGCCACCAGGAGTGTGGGGGCCTAGGCATATACATATGGGGGGGAGGTGGAGGAATTGAGTGGGATGTCAGGAAGGAGGCGGTGCTCAGTATGCATGCTCCCCCCACTCAGCACTGGCAACCAGCCAGGGTTCCCGGATTTCATCCATGAGAACTGAGCTTGGGAGGTTGAAAAAGTTGCTCCAAGATACTCAGATGTAAAAGGGAGCACTCAGGTTGTGCCCAGCCTGGACTCGGTTTCTACCCCTTGCCACCACCTCTGCAGGTGGCAAACACCACGGAAGGACACGTGCTATGGACACTGAGCCATAGAATTATCCCTTCAATGTTTCCTTGACCAAGTTCAGTAACAACTCACTCAACAGTATTGATTGCCCTTTAGATTCTGTTTTGGAAATCATTTCAGGCTGGGTGTAGTGGCTCATGCCTATATTCCTAACACTCTGGGAGGCCAAGGCAGATGGATTGCCTGAGCTGGGTTCAAGACAAGCCTCAGCCAGACCAAGACCCCATCTCTAAAAATAGCTGGGTGTTGTGGCAGGTGCCTGTAGTCTCCCACCTACTCGGAAGGCTGAGGCAAGAGACTTGCTTGATGCCAAGAGTTTGAGGTGGTTGTGAGCTGTGAAACCAGCATTCTACTGAGGTGAGAAAGTGAGACTCTGCCTCCCAAAAAAAAAAAAATCAATACAGAGAAACGTAGTTACTGTATTAAAATTATGAGCCTTTATTTTTATGTTACTCAGTAGATGCCACCATATTTCTTTCAGTACTGGGAGCAATGTTTGAAAATGCCAGCTCCCTTAATGCACACACTTTAGCTCTGGGTAGTATATTTTTTAAATCTGCTAACTAACAGGTCAATATAACACCTCCAGTATGTTATTTAACATTTAACTTATATTTTCTTGATCACTGAGAAGTTTTTCAAAAAAATTCTTTTTGAGACAGAGTCTCACTCTGCTGCCCCAGGGTAGAGTGCAGTGGCATCATCATAGCTCACAGCAACCTCAAACTCCTGGGCTGAAGTGATCCTTCTGTCTCAGCCTCCCCAGTAGCTGGGACTATAGGCATGCAGCACCACTCCTGGCTAATTATTCTACTTTTTCTAGAGATGGGGTCTTGTTCTTGCTCAGGCTGGGCTCCAACTACTGGCCTTAAGCAATCCACCGCCTTGGCCTCCCAGAGTACTAGGATTACAGATGTGAGACATCTGTGAGTCCAGCCAATGTTAATATTTTATATAAGAAATGTATGTATTGAGTAGCAGCCTCTGTGTAACCGGGCCCAGTGATAGTGGGGGGAGAAGATTCCAGGCATGTCTGGCCGGTGGGTTTTGCCCAGAGGCTATCCTGTGGTGATCCGGGAAGTCAGCGACAGACTTTGGACCCCACAAGGAGGACGGAAGTGGTGGAACTCTGGCAAGTAGTGGGTGAACGTTTGTTTAGCCAGAGGCTGCCTGCAGCTGTACCTATAGCAAGACTGTAAGCGACAAGAGCCTTGCCTGGGAGCTGTTTTGGTTTTCTGGACTTGGGCAGTCCACTGAATTGCCTTGGGAGATCTTGGGCTGGTGTGCAGATGACTTTGGGCACTGTCTGGGGCCCCCGGACTAAGCCGCTGAGCTGGTAAGGAGCGAATCCCGTTCAGCTGTGGGCTGCCCTCACAGGAATTGAGGGGAAGCTGCCCCGGTGTGTTGCAGCATAGGGATCCACTGAGAGAACTTAGGCAAGTAATCTAGTGACTGAGCTGCCCGAAGTTAGGGGCTGAGATGCTGGGGAAGTGTGGAGATCCAAGTGTTTGGCAGATTAACAGCCTTGGCCCTCAGGGGCATTGAGGGAAACTGGATTTGGCATACTGGATAAGAAGGCAGCCATGCCAGGAGAGATCCCAGGGATAAGTGGTTTCCTTGGAAAGCTTCTGCTTGGCCAATGTTGACGGTCTGGAGTGACTTTTAAGTGGGCTGAGGAGACATTTGGGCTCCTAAGTCTGCAGGGTCTGTGAAATCGGGTGAGGCCTCTAGTCTCCATCTTGTACAGCTATATCAACATTGGGATTAACTTCTCATCCCTCAGAAGATCACCTGTTGCCCAGACAATATTTACCAAGATATATATACTGTTTGATTTTTTGGGTTGGGTTTTTTTTTTTTTTAATTTCAATGTTTTTTTTTTTTTTTGACATTATTCTCTTTTTTTTCATTATTATAGTTTAAATATAATCTTCCATTCTTGCCTTCTTTAAAAACTAGAATTTCATTTTTTCCAGTGTTTCTGCCCCTATCACTTGTTTTTTTAACCCCCAATTTTATCCTATTAGGATTTTTGCTTCTTTGTTATGGTTTCATTTATAGTATTTTTGTCATTCCCCTCTACCTGGTGGAGGTGGGGTACTGTGTCTGAGCTGGCTGGCAAAGAGCTCTTGACTTCAAGGGAATAACCCAACCCAGATCCCCCAAGGTTTGGGGTCTTTAAGGGTGGGTCATAGTACCCTATATACACCTATATTACTCCTATTTCTTTCTTTTGGTGCCTTTCTTCTTTTTGTTAGCACTCTTTTACTCACCCCCTCTTCTTTCTCCCTCTCTCTTTTATTCTTTCTTTCTTTCTTTTTTTTTTTTAAATCTTTTTCCCATTTTGCTCCTCATTCTTCTCATCCTTCTGGTCTTGCACCAAAAGGACTCATTAAAACTTTAGGCCAGTGGAATAGTAACTTAGAGCAAGATGAAGTGGAAGGAAACGTAGGGTAAGGAAACAGGTATAAGAAAGCACTTATGAAGAAGAATCAGCAGAAAAACCCTGGCAACATGAAATGCCAGTCCAGAGTAACCCCTTCTAGGGATCGTGAGGTAGCTACAGCAGAGGAGTCCTCCTATAAAGAGATGCTAGAAATGACAGAGGGGGAATTTAGAATACGTATGATGAAAATAATGAAGGAAATTGCTGAGAAAGTGGAAAACAATCAAAAAACAATGAAAGAAATTGCTGAGAAAGTGGGTAACAAGCAAAAGGAAGTTCAAAAACAGATTCAAATAAGACATGAACAATATGAAGAATACTGAAAGGATATAGCAGAGCTGAAGGAACTGAAGCAGTCAATTAGGGAACTTAAAGGTGTAATAGAAAGTATTAACAACAGATTAGACCATGCTGAAGTCAGAATCTCCGAGGTAGAGCATAAAGCTCTTGAGAGAACTCAGATTGCTAAAGTGGCTGAAAAAAGGAGAGAGAAAACAGAATGTTCATTGATAGAATTGTGGGACTTTATGAAGC
>NW_003853019.1:0-4144 GCF_000181295.1 Otolemur garnettii
AACCTGTTTAATGAGCTCCAAAAATAAATGTATATTATAGAGAAAGCTAAAGCACACCCACCATTTACAGAGAAATGACACAGAAAGGGCACTTTGTTAGTATGTGACCTAAATAACCCAAATCAGATTTAATTCAATGTGGGAATCTGGGATGACATTGGAGCTATTATCTGGGTCTACCCATAACTGCAACAGCATTTTTAAATGGTAACATAATCTTAGATCTTTCGCATCCTAGCAAAAATTGAGTCCTTCACAAGAAGAGAAATTAATTCATTCTTGTTCCCTTTTTATCACAAGAAGCTAAAGAAAACATTTTTAAATCAAATGCGGTTTCCTTGGAATTTTGTAGCTAATTTTGAATTATGAAATGAGCCAGTAAGTAATCATGTATTTCTTCCAGTGCTGAAAACAACAAGAAAAAAAAATCCTCTTGTGCACACCTAATAGGCTGCCAGGTGCTTATAAAGGTGTCCATTAGAAACTTCAATTTTGTAATTACAGATGCATTCTTAAAAAAATTCAAATAATGCTGGTGAGGAAACTTACAAACCTGCCCTGACTCTAGTGCAAACAGGTTTGTCCTGGTGATTTTTGGCAGATGATACTAGGCAGCCAGTAGGAGATAAAGAATAATGTGGAAGGTGTGCTGAATAGGAGAGGTGGGTGGGTGGCAAACAGGGCTGGAAAGGAGATGCCAGGGATAATTTCATAATAAAAACGCCTGCCTACAGTCAGCACGACTGTTCTTCCCACCCACTGCTACTCATTGAGGTTCTATAAGGGCCCTGAACCTGGTGATAAGAAGGGTAAGAAAGAGAAAGTGAGCAAATAGAAAGATTGACAGCGTTTGCTTTTCTGATATTGGACATGGGTAATGTCTGTAGTGGATATAAATAATGTAAGTCAGGAGTTAGGAACATACAGTCAAGTGTGTCAAGATCAAAACAGTCTACATGGGAGAAAGTTATAGATTTAAAGAACTTAAGACTTTACATTTATGGACTTTATTTCTGAGAAACAAAGACACATAAAGTTTTGGTGTGTACAAGGTCATCCTTCTAGTAATAACAGGCATTACAGGGTTCTGAGGTGGTCTTCATTAAATTTAGTTACAGAGTTCAAATATTTCTTTTCCTTCTTTTTTTCTTTTCTTCTTTTTGGGACAGAGTGTCACTTTGTCACCCTTGGTAGAGTGTCATAGCTCACAGCAACCTCAAACTCTTGGGCTCAAGCAAGTGTCTTGTCTCAGCCTCCGAAGTAGCTGGCACTACACATTCCCGTCACAACACTTGGCTATTTTTTTTTTCCAGAGATGGGGTCTCACTCTTGCTCAGGCTGGTCTCAAACTTGTGAGCTCAGGCAATCCACCCTTCTTAACCTCCCAGAGTGCATTACAGGTGTGAGCCACTGCGCCTGACCAAGTTCAAATATTTCTACAAAACAACAAATTGAGTATTGTCATCCTTTCCTCACTTCAAAATAGTATTTCCATGATGTTGAGAGTGTATTTCACACCAAAAAATCTGATTCTTGCAAATTTTTGCAAGATTTTTGCAATATGAGAATGAGGGATAAGATTACTGCTGACAATTCAACTTCCAAAAGGATAGTGCATGCTATTTCACTCAATGAGCTCTCTAAGAGATGTCCCAGAGTGTATGTAGAAGAGACTTTTTGTGGAGGTTAGATCTAGAAGAGCACAGTTGTATTCCACTGGTAGATTTTGTTATGATTTCCCAGAGGTAAAAGAGAGGCTCTGGAAGTGAATTTAGAGGAATGTGTTGGCGCCAAAACGTTAATAGACCTTTTCATTTTCTGCTTTTCAAAAATTCTGGTTACTTCACTCATGTATTTCCCCTTTCTCTTTGCCAGAACTGGTCCTCAAATTTCTCATCACAGTCTGGTGGACATGGAGCAGGGAAGATGGCATAGAAATGGATTCGGAATACAGGATTCCACAAAGCACTCTGCGGCAATGCGTCTGGCACACCCTCATCTGAAAACCCGGCAGAACATTTTGGCACAAAAGAAAACTGTGTAGTGTTTAGTTCACATGAGAGGTTATTTCACTGGTTTCATGTCATAGGCCCATGACTGTATAAAGAGTCATAATCTTTACAAAGACAACAATGACTCAACAGAGAAGTGTTTGGAAGCTCTGATCCAAAGCACTGATGTTAATTTCAGGGGCCATTAATGGTGTTAAAAAGGAACTTTTGCTAGCCAAATAATTACATGCTCGCAGTTACCATAAAGTTCCAGTACAGTTCCTGAGACCAAAACAAACCATTTTCTTAACAGAGTGAATGCTGAACTTGCCAGTAAGAACTTTTTTTTTGTCCTTTTCTTATATAAATTTATTCAAGCGATATAAAACTCTCAGCAGCAGGACAACAAAATAGGTTTGTAAACATGATTTCATCCCCCTCCACCTTGTCCCTTCTTCTAAGCAGCTTCCTATGGCAAGAAATAGGATTCTAGTTGGCAAATCCAGTGATTAGCTCTGTTGAAAAAGAGTCCTGGGACATAGCTGGGAAGGCAGAGACTCGTCCCTTTAACCCACCCCATCCAGGAGGGCTGGATGGGGTCTGTTACTTTCTCAGGATTCAGCCACTGAGTTTGGTTCACTGGCAGGCCCTTCCCCAGGAGATTATCTGGCAGCCAAGCAGGCCCTCAGTAGGGCCCAGGCCACGGGCAGCAGACATAGGCAGGCGGGAGGGAGGCATAGTCTCCAGGGAGCACCTCACCACTGGGGCAGCAGGGCCAGGCAAGGGCTGAGGCACAGGCGCTATAAAAAGCTGAGCTGCAGCACCAGGCTGAGGTCACCCTGACAGTCCACACCAGCAGCCTCAGGATTTCCTCTGCAGAAGCTGGACCATGTGGAAAAGAGAAGGATGGGCTTTCTTGGGCAGACTGAGGTTTCAGTCCTTGAAGCGGTTGCAGGAACCCCCAGGCTGTTCCTTCTCTGTGGCCAGGAGCTCCCCATTCATCTCCCGCAGTAGATGGTACATGTAGTCCCCATCCAGGCGTCGCTGTCTCTCTGCTCGGGAGCCCAGGAGCAAGGCCACACTGGCCACTGTGCTGACCAGCAGGAGTAACACCAGGGCCAGGGTGAGGGCCAACCAGGCAGTCCCAGTGAAAAAGGAGAGCTCTCCTGCACTCATGGTGGTTTCAGATGGCTGGAGACACTGCTTCACTGTAAGACTCCAGAGGAGGGTGAAGGGGCAGAGGAGGAGGGTCTACCCACTCCTGTCCCTGTCCCCGGAGGTGCTAGCTGGGCCTGTACCTGGGGAGATGCTGCAGTTGCCAGTCTGGGACACTGGTTGTCACAGTCACAAGGCCTCTGGCAGCTTGGCCCATGCCAGCCAAGGGGACACTCTTCATGGCAGTTGGTGCCCATCCATCCAGCTTCACAGTGGCAGCCGGTCTCTGTACACAGCCCGTGTCCACTGCAGTTGGAGGGGCCACAGTCCAGCTTACCACAGCCAGCTCCCTGCCAAAAGCCCCCCGTATATTGGCAGTGCCCTGCTATGTAGGTCCTGTGGCCATGGCAATCAGGTGGCTGACAGCGGGGCTCATGCACACACACCACAGTGGACACATTGCGTGGACAGTGCCACATGTTGTCCTGACAACGATTGGACGGGTGAGACTGGCCAAATTCCCATTGAGCACAAAGGTGGCAGTCGCCTCCATCCAGGTTGATGGCATTGACCACGTCCTGTTTCAGCAGGAACTCAGCCATCTCCCACAGGTTAATGCTGCGCTGCTCTGTCTGGCCATCTTTATGGAAAAGTACCAGCTGCCCCTTCCGGTCATGACCCACGGCTGTCCTGGCCAATATCACATTATAGACTTGCTAAAGGAACCTGTCTCCAGTGTCTCGTCACACTCCGTGGCCTGGCTCTCATTGATGTAGATACTTCCATTGAGAATCAGCCATACGACTCCACTCACCAGTTGCACAAATGGATTCTCACTGTCCAGCACCTCCACCTCAGACAAGTATCTGTGGCTTGTCGCTCACCACGTTCCCCAGGCACTCCCAGGTGCTCATGCGGAAGAGGCCGCCGTTCTGAGACACGTGGCAGTCGGCCGCCGCGGGCTCCTCCACAGAGGTTCCGCGTTTTGCGGCACAGCC
>NW_003853019.1:6079-6998 GCF_000181295.1 Otolemur garnettii
TTTTTAGTTGTCACAGTGCTAGGAGGGCAGGTGTCACTGGTCTTAGAGCCCGGGATTTGAAACGTTTCTAATGCTTGTGATGGTCCTGCCCAAGAAAGAATTATCCCATTCCAAATTCCAGCAGTGCCCCTGAGAAATGCTTGTGGTGGGAATACAGGGCTAAATCACAGGAGCAGGTCTAGTCCTGTGCTGGCTCTTGCTAGCCTCATTTTTCTTCTTTATAAAATGGGTGGAAACACAAATCTGTTGTGAGGACTGAGTCTGTAGCATTTTATCAGATTTTTTTATAATATTTGACTATTCAGCCTGGATAGTGCGGGTGGGCCTGATCGCACACTAGCTCTGGAGCTGGGGTGGGGAGGAAAGTGGCCTGGAGTTACCAACAGCTAACTCCATTTGCTGGCTCATAGAAGGGTATAACAATTATTCAGTCCAAACCCAATCAGGCCCTGGATTTTCTTTAAAACCTGTAGGAGAAGAGAACCTCTATATTCAGGTCAAATTGCGGCTTGGAAACTATGAACGAGCCTGAAGCTGTGAGTGTCCATAATGACACAGACTGCGAGTGTAAGGCAAAGCCAAGACATTAAAGACACAATGGACGGGACAGCACCTGTGGCTCAAGGAGTAGCACTGGCCCCATATACCAGAGGTGGTGGGTTCAAACTCAGCCCTGGCCAAAAAAAAACTGCAAAAAAAAAGATGTAACAGATGTACATTGTTGGAACCCCTGGACACAGTTAAACCTGGGCTTTAGAGCTACCCCTGGGCATGTTAGTTATGTAAGAAATAAATTTCCTTTATTAGTAAAATAAGTAAATAAAAGAAAGGAAAATTACTTATGGCTGGGCTATACAGTGTACTATGAATATATATCCTTTAAAATTTGGTTTTATTCTGCTTTTTTTTTTTTTTTTTT
>NW_003853019.1:9511-16273 GCF_000181295.1 Otolemur garnettii
AAAATAACACAATCAGATAATAGAACTGATAACATTGACTCATAGTGCCTCAAGCATATCACTCTTTTGTTTACATATAAGTTACACATCACTACCCATCAAAAATTGTATGGAAAAAATGGCTCTTACCTCCCATTTAGCATCCATAAATCATCCAGTCTATTGCAGCTTTACTTATTCTGGGTAGCAAACAAGTGCTACCCTATTTATGACTTGGGTTTATCTCTAACCCATTCTGATACTTTTAACATTAGGAAGAACTAGAGTCTTTTTGACCACATAATGGTAAGAATTCAAGACTGTATACCAATGTCAGTGGAAGTGCAGAATTCTCAGTGAGTAAGTAAAAGAAGTCATAATAACTAGAAGCAACAATGAAGATGCTGATCAAATGTTAACACCATCTAGATGAATTTTTGTAGTTAACTTCTGTGGGTGTCTTGACTGCAAATGTCAGTTCTCTCTGTGGTTAGTGACATAAATTAATTGAAAACCAGATGAAGGAACTTGCAGATACCTGTTTTAACAAGTAAATGCAGCTTGGCCTGTGGTAGGTCTCACTTTGCAAATATTACATGTTCTTAAGAAGCCAGAGAGAGAACAAGTTTAGACTTGATAATAACAAATGTGTAAGGAAGCCAAAGAGAATGTTTTGTGGGTATTATTCTCCTCCCTGAGAAAGAATTTTCCCACATATCTAGAAGGAAATCAACATAGATTGGTCCAGCAAGCCAACATTATTTTGTTTTTCAGTTTTATTCAATATTAAAATATGCATGGTGTAAATTCTCCGATGATCTCTTCTACTTCCAGGGTTTCATTCAACTACTCAACAAATCCAAAATTAACTTACCTACTCATCAAATCTAGTGTTCCTCTTAAATTCTTTAAGAGATTTACCCTCTATGTAGTCACTTAAATGAAAAATTTTAGTCATATTCCAAGCACAGCTCTGGTACCAGTGGCCAATAAATATTTCTCAAATATATGAAAGGGTAGATTTTCCATGTTTTCTATTCCTCTGCCTCTATTTGGTGGTTTATAAGTTCTATCCACTCTACTTCAAAAGGCTCCTTAAAAAAAAAATCCCTTTTACTTGCTTGTATTGTTGCTACTTTAGTAGAGATGTGCAAACGTCCTACCTCTTACACCTTTGCTATGCAAACCACCTGCAGCATAGATTTCATTATAATGCAACTTGATTTTAAAATTTTGATTTCTCTCTTCGTCTGCAAGCGAAAATTCTAACTTTTCTTCCTGGCACTCCACAATTAATAAACTCTTCATCTGCTGCTTCTCATGACTTATTAACTGAACTTTCCTTTAAAGCCATATTTCATTTTTGTCCTCCTGTGTAATTTGATGCCTCCATGCCTGTGATATATTATTTCCCATGCTGGAATGTTCTTCCCTCTATTCTCTAGGCTGCTTAGATCCTGTTCATTCTTTAGCTCCTGATCCAAACATCTGCCAAGCCTCTAATTGGAATTAATTTTTTATTCCTCAGCTTTCATGATTCTTTCTCTTCATACTTCTGTCTAGTTCTCAACCTGGTTTAAGTGTATTTTAATAATCTGTTCATGTATCTGCCTCTCTGGAGTCCTAAAAGCTCTTTCCCCCAACATTTTGATGCTGCCCAGTAAATGCTATAGAAAGTTTTTGAAATTGGCATTGAATTAAAGCCAGACATACATATTGAGAAACATACTTCTATTTCAGGAGTTAGATTTAACTCTCAATACTAAAGCTTTTCTAAGTCTTTCTAGTCTTTCTATTGACTTAGAAAATCTTTAGTATTGAGAAGAGGCTGAAAAATACTAAAACAATGTGATCCAGGAGGTCACATGGCCTTATAGTTCCAAAAAAATCCCCTTTTCAGTGAACAGAAGCTCACTGAAAAATAAGACTTTTAGGAGAGAAGGAAACTCCCACCCCACTCCACAGCTACCAGTGTTCATGCTGCTTCTTCCCTTTTTCTTCAGATGGTTCAGAGCAGAAGCTGCTGCTTGGGCAGTCTTTCGGCTGATGGCATTCACTCTTTATTCCTTAACTCATTGGTCTTGTTTCTCTGATCTGGTTTTCCAGGTGTCATGAGAGTAGCTCTAAGAATCTCAGTGCTTAAGATGAGATAATGCCTTGCGGATGGGAAGGGGTGCCTTTGGAAAGCTTTCATTTCATTCCAGTACCTCTGAGGGAATGCAAGCCTCCCTGGAATGTACTCACTGCCCTTCTCTTTTGGTTGTGTGTTTTCCTTTCTTAAAGGAGGGAGATTGGAGAGGCTCAAGCGATTTGTCTGGTTTACTCCACACACCCCCAAGGGCTGTATTGCCATAGTCCCCTGTAGGCTGTGCTGATAGGCTGGGAGGCTGTGGTGGGAGCTTGCTGTATGTGAATTTTAACCATACACGGTTAAAACTGCTTGGTAGTTCAAAGAAAGCTGCTCTTCAGGTTTGCTTTCTCTTAGTGAAGGTGCATTTTATTTAATTAGAGGGAAATTATCAGAAAGTAAAGCAGCCAAGTCCCTATCTCAGTCTCTCCACAGATTTACCACATAAGAAGGTGGTAATTACACTTACCTAACCAGTGCTAATAGGCTCTGGCCCAACAGAGAGATCTTTTTTCTTTTAACTTTTTATAAAAACAATTATAAATATATATACTAATTAGGGTGAATTGTAAAGACCCTATGGATGACCATATCCAGCTTCAACAATTATTAGCATTTGTAGCCAATCGTATTTCATCTAAACCCCACCCCATACTCCTAGATTACATAAAAGCAAATCAGACATCACATTATTTCATTCATAAGCATTTTTAAGTATACAGGATTCTTATCGGCAAAATTATTCAAACACTTTACCTTTGATTAATAAACTTATTATCCTACCTGGAATTCATACTTTGTTGCCTTAAAACTTGAAAACTATTTCAGGCTGCCATAGTGTATTGAATTTGTAGAATTTATGTGGAGAGCTGGATTGTGTAAGCTCTCTCTGGCCCTGCGACTAATCTATTCTGTACACAATAGCACTCGGGGAAGGAACACCCTCCTTTTTGGTCACCTAGTAACTTTTCACTAGTCAACAAGCTGAATAAACTATGACATTGTGGGAAAGAGCTTGGCGAGCTGATTTGGACCATCTCCTAGATTTTAGGAGAAATAACTATTGCCAAGTTTTAATTTGCTAATCTTTAAGCTTTGCTGGCAAGAAAAGAAATATATCACTCTTGGAGCAGAACATGGATGCAGAAGACATGGGCTCAGGTAAACTGGGCCAAATATTGAAACAGATTTGGAGACAAAACCAGATGCTAAAGCAGGCGCTCCTGGGGAATGACCTTTGTGAGGGGGTTGATAGGCACACTTGGATGGCCACAGTGGCCTTCTTGGCTCAAGAGCTCAGTAGGGCCCTTCACCAACTATTGGAGCACACCACGGGTGTCCTGTGCTCCACCTGCCAGCGACTGTATGAACTGTTTGACAAGGAGAATCAAGGCATCTGGAAACAAGGCAAGTGTTCTTTAGTTCATTCTTTCTGTGACCGAGAGGGGCTCTGAGCACACAAACAAGGCTAAGCTAGTCTCTGTCTGCAAGAGACTCTCAATATAATAAGGAAAATAAGAGCAATGCACAAAATGCAAGGAATATTAAAGCCTGTCCCAGAAGAGACATATGGTGAAATACTTTTGGTCTTCAGAATGAGAGAAAATCCCATTTTTAGGTTGGGGAATAGAGAATTTTGCTAGAACAAATGTAGCATTTTAGATGAAACTTAAAGAATGAATTGGACTTATGCAGCAGAAAATTGGGAATCTTGAGATATTATTAACAGGATCCAAGACTTAGCGATAGGAAATTATAGGCTGAGTTTGATACAGAGCAAGCAGCTGTTCTACAATGGAATGCAAAACTCTTATCTCTAGAGTTGTTTAAACTTGAACTTTACTAGTGGTAAAATCACTGGGAAGACTGGAGTGGGAGGGGGTAGGGAATTGGATCTCCCCATACACTTTGGGGAGTAGTTCTTGGGAATAGGCCTGGTTACAGATGCTATAAAGTAAGGCAAAAGAACATGGTATATGATGAATATGGTCTTAGGCAACAGTTACTACAGGTGAGAATATAGGTGGCATCATGAAAGTCTGCTCTAAATAACATAGTAATATAATGTCAAGGCAAGTGGGAAGAATGCAAGGTAGATAATATTAGGAAATTTAGCCTAGACTCTGGAGGACAAATAATAGGCCCTGGGAAAATCTGCCCAAAGACAGCATGACACTGAAGCCACCAGCTGGAGCTTATAACCAGGTCTCCAGAGAATTGGACATGGCAGTGTTGTCCTAGGCAACATAGCAAAATACATATCTATTCATGGGGCAGTTCAGTGGGTAGGGTGCCAGCCCCATGTACCGAGGGTGGTGGGTTTGAACCCAGCCTTGGCCAAACTTCAACAAAAAATGGCTAGGTGTTATGGTGCGCAACTGTAGTCCCAGCTTCTTGGGAGGCTGAGGTAAGAAAATCACCTAAGCCCAGGAGTTGGAGGTTGCTGTGAGCTATGACACCATGGTGCTCTACCGAGGGTGATAAAATGAGACTCTGTCTCTAAAAAAAGAAAATAATACATATCTATTAAGAGAAAACAAGGACTAAACCGCCAGAACAGAGGTTAAAACAAGACAGAGTCTCAGGTATAAGACAAAAAAAAAGTTGTCAGAACTAGAGCCCAAAGACAAGCCTGGGCCTGTGAAAAGATGATGAAGATTCTAAAAACACCACACTATGGGGCCCTAAATCATATATACTTTAGTTCAGAATTGAATTGTAAAGACTGGAGGGGTGCTAAGCCTACAAGATGTCATCAGATGACTCTAGCTGTGAGGAGAAGAGGGATGAACAAGTAGGAGCACGGTGAGACATAATGGTGGAGGGAAAGATGGTCCCAGCTCAGATCCTGTTGACAGTTTACCCCAGAGGCTTGACTTAGCTTAGCTGTCACTCAGTAGCCACTGCAGGCTCCACAGAGAATTGGCATGATCAAAACTATTCCTTAAAAGACTAGTTTGAAAATTTCCAATGATCACAAGCTTAGCAGAAGGAATAATGTAAACCGAATCCAGTTCTCATAGCAGCAAACCACCCTCCTCAAATATGTCATCTGCACCAGCAGAAATAGCGTAGCTGCAGTGTCTTGGGTATTCAGCTAATTTTAGCCCAGCATTTTAAATGGGTAATTGATAATCTTTAGTACATCCAGAGGAAAGGGAAGAATTCTCAAAATAATGCCAAATGAGAAGTGAGATGTTAGAGAGATGTTAACTTCTGTTCTTATTGGGGAATGGGCCGTAGTATCTGTCCTTGAATATTCGAAGCATTTTCATGAGCAAGAGGCATTAGATTTACTCTTTGCTACTATGTTAAAAGTAGTTTGTTTCCAATTCCTAGAAGTGTGAAAAGAGTGACACTTATACAAATGATTTCTCCTTCAGGAGTTTGGCTTAAGTGCTCAGCACTTAAAAATTATTTCTAAAATTTCTAAACAAATTTCTAAAATTATCAAGATTATCTTGACATACCCTCATTAGACATCACTGCAGAAACATAATTTGGTTCAGTTTTGTATTTATTCTTTTTTTGTGTGTGTGTGTATAGAAACCATTACTTTTATAGACTGCCTCATGAAAATAAATGAACATTTGGGGAGCACTGCTACACTTTTGAAGAAAGAAGAAAGGGAGATGTGTAATTTATGCGGCTTGCATGATGAGAGTTCTCTGCAGCAGACAATGTCCACCATTCAAGATACCAAAGCAACAGACATTGCTGCAAAAAGGGAACTAAATGTGGTAGAAACAGCTACTGTTTCTGCCACAAATGCTGAGGAAAGTCATCAGACACACCAGGTCCTGTTAGGAAAAAATACAACACGTGCGAGTTCAGAATTAGTGGAGAAAGGAGACCAGGCACCACTGAGTGGCAATGTAATGGGGCAAGAAGAGTCACAGCACAGAACGTTCCCAGATAACGCAGAAAACGAAGGTGATAACCAAATCAAACATGTGACTGCTGAGAGCATAAGTAGTAACAAGGAAGAGATTCATGGCATAATCCGGACAACAGAGACAGAAATTGAAAAGACCACGGAAAGCCGGAGGGAAGAGACGACCACATCCACAGTCACATGCAGTATCGGCAATACACATGTAAATAGTTGTCTTCCCAATGACTCAGAGAGTATAAAGCAAAAGGATAACATAATGGAAAAGGAGTAAGTAAATGACAGTGAGATGTGTGTATTTATTTCTGCTAATACGTATGTTTCTGTACCTGGCACATGTCTTAGCTCATTCAGGCTGCTGGTACAAAATACCATGAACTGGGCAGCATTTAGACATTTCTTGCTCACAGTGGTGGAGGCATTGGCAGTAACACACTGGAAGATGTGCCTGGTGAGAGCTTTCTTGCTATACTCTTACATGGTGGAAGGAGCAAACTAGCTCCCTGGAGCCCATTTTATGAAGGTATCAGTCCCCTCAAGACCTAATAACCTCCCCAAATTTCCCTTCTAACACCATAATCACCAGGGGGGTTAGGATTTCAGTATATGAAGTTTGAGTGGACAGCAACATTCAGACCATAGCAATGTACATAATATTTATATGTGAATAAAACTTTATTTTTCTATTTCATACCTCTATAAGGTATTATAAATCATTAATTCAGTTTAAATTACTCCTATAAAAGTTTATATAGCCACTGTA
>NW_003853020.1:0-1194 GCF_000181295.1 Otolemur garnettii
GTAACAGGTAAGAAGTGATATTCCATTGTGGTTATAATTTGAATTTATCTGATCACTAGTAGTGTTGAGCACCTTTTCATGTATATATTGGCTATTTATGTATCTCTTTTTAAGACATGTCTATTCAGGTCTTTTGCTCATTTTTAAATTGGGTTGTTTTCTTGTTATTAAGTAGTTTGAGTTACTTATATATTTTGAATATTAGTGCCTTATTTGACCTATGATTTATAAATGTTTTTTCCAACCCTGTGGGTTCTCTCCTCATTATGTTAATTGTTTCCTTTGCTGTGTAGAAGGCAGTTATTTGATTTTTGAGATAAGTGCCAATGAAATTAAACGTGGACTAGAAAGTCTTTTCAGCAATACTGGAACAAAAGTGGCATAGCTGAATTATAAATGAACATAACTAATAATTCACAGCACATATCCCAAACTATTTAGGATCCGAACAATATGATATCCCATAAGACCATAGTACCTGGGAACTTTAATATCCCTCTGACAGAACTGGACAGATCCTCTAAACCAGCAGTTCTTAACCCGTGGGTTGCGACCCACAGGAACTGTATTAAAGGGCAGTGACATTAGGAAGGTTGAGAACCATTGTTCTAAACAGAAACTAAACAAAAATACAAAAGAATTAAATGTGACCCTAGAGCAAATGGGATTAATAAACATATACAGAACACACCATCACAAAGCTAAAGAATATACATTTCTTTAGTCAGCCCATGGTACATATTCCAAAATAGACCACATCCTAGAATACAAATCAAACCTAAGCAAAATTAAAAGATTAGAAATTATACCTTGTATCTTCTCAGACCATAAGACAATAAACTTGGCACTCAACTTCAACAAAAACATTTATCCTCCCACAAAGACATGGAAAATAAACAACCTTATGCTGAATAATAGATGTGTTCAGGAATAAATAAAAGAGGAAATTGTTAAATTTCTCAAACATAACAACAATTAAGACACAAGTTACCAGAACCTATGGGATACAGCTAAAGAAGTCTTAAGAGAGAAATTTATAGCATTGGATGCCTACATTCGAAAAATAAAAAGACAGCACATCAACAAACTTATAAACCATCTTATAGGAATTGGAAAAAGAAGAAGAATCTAATCCTATACACAGCAGAAAAGTTGGTATTTGAATAAATAAATAAAATCAATAAACCTTTGGCC
>NW_003853020.1:1610-3496 GCF_000181295.1 Otolemur garnettii
CAAAAAAAGAAAAAAATAAAAAGAAATTATGCCCAGAAATTTGACAATGTGGAAGAAACTGACCAATAACTGGAATCACACCCTCTCCCTAGACTTCAGCAAGAAGAAATACATCTCTTGAACAGACCAATTTCAAGAACTGAGAATCAAAGAAACAATAAAAAAAAAATCTACCAACAAAAAATGCCCTCGTCCGGATGGCTCATACCAGAATTCTATCAAACCTTCAACGAAGAGCTTGTACCCATATTGCAGAAATTATTACCAAAAATTGAAAAAGTATAAATCTTCCCCAAAACATTCTATGAAGCAAACATCACCCTGATACCAAAACCAGGAAAAGATCCAACAAAAAAGGAGAATTTCAGACCAATTTCACTAATGAATATAGATGCAAAAACTCTCAGTAAAATCCTAACCAATAGATTACAGTTGCATATCTAAAAATTCATTCATCACAACCAAGTACATTCAATCCCAGGGTTGCAAAACCAGCTTAACTTACAGAAGTCCATAAACATAATTCACCATATCCACAGAAGCAGAAACAAAGACCATATAATCTTCTCAATAGATGCAGAAAATGCATTTGACAAAATTCGACATCTTTTTCTAATTAGAACACTTAAGAATATAGGCACAAGTGGCACATTTCTTAAACTGATTGAACCCAACTATGACAAATCCACAGCTAATATTATACTGAATGGAGTAAAACTGAAAGCTTTTCCACTTAGAACTGGAACCAGACAAAGTTGTCCTCTATTACCACTACTGTTTAACATAGAGCTGAATCAGGCAAGAGAAGGAAATAAAGGGAATCCAAATGGGGGCAAAGGAGGTCAAACTCTCACTCTTTATTGACCATATGATCTTATACTTAGAGAACTCCAAATACTCAACCACGAGACTTCAGGAAGAGATCAAAAATAAAGCCATGTTGCAAGGTTTCTAATCAATGTCCACAAATAGGTAGCCTGTATATGTGCCAATGAAAGCCAAGATGAGAAGCTATTCAAGGACACAGTTTCATAGTAGCTTCAAAAAAATAAAACACCTAGGAATATTCTTTTCAAAAGAGGTTAAGAACCTCTACAAAGAACATTATGAAATGCTCAGAAAATAAATAAATAATAAATTATTTATTTATTTCTGCCAATTAACAAATGGCAGAACATATCATGCTCATGTCTGAGGAGAATCAACATTGTCAAAATGTCTATACTTCCCAAAGCAATCTACAGCAATCTACCAACATCATATTTTTGAGATTTGGAAAAAAAATTCTTTGTTTTGTATAGAACCAGAAAGAAACCCTGTATAGCCAAAGCAATTCTTAGAAATAAAAACAAACCCACAGGTATCTCCCTATCAGACTTTAGGCTATTCTATAAGACCATAGTGATCAAAACACCATGGTATTGGCACAATAATAGATACATTGACATTTGAAACCAAATAGAAAACCATGAGATTGAAAGAACATATTACAGCCACCTGATATTTGATGAACCAAACAAGAACGTACACTCAGGAAAAGAACCCCTATTTAATAAATGGTGTCGGGAGAACTGGATAATAACATGTAAAAGACTGAAGTAGGACACACAGCTCTCATCAGTTACAAAAATTGATTCAAGATGAATAAAATATTTAAACCCAAAGCATGAAACAATAAAAATCCTTGAAGAAACTTTGGGGAAAACACTTAAAGATATCGGTCTGGGGAAAGATTTTATGAAGAAGACTGCAATTGAAACAAAAATAAATAAATAAACAAATTGGACTTAATTAAACTGAAATGCTTCTGTACAGCTAAGGTGACAACAACCAAAGCAAATAGACAACCTTCAGAATGGGAAAAGATATTTGCATATTATGAATTG
>NW_003853020.1:3884-7100 GCF_000181295.1 Otolemur garnettii
ACAATTGCCAAAACATGGAAACAATCTAAATACCCACCAACCCAGAAAAGGACCAAGAAGCTGTAATACTGGAATAGCTGGAATACTATTCATCCATTTAAAAAGATGGAGACTATACATCTTTTGTATTAACCTGGATAGAGGTGGAACACATTCTTCATAGTAAAGTATCACAAGAATAGAAGAACTAGAATCCAATGTACTCAATTCTAATAGGAAGGCTGTAGATGAGTTATATAAGGGGTGTGGTAGGGAAATGAGGTAGGAGGGAGAGGGGAGGAGGGAAGGGGATGGGGGTTATGAAGTATGACACAGCTCTTGGGGGCAGGACACAATTATAAGAGGGATTTTGTCTAACAAATGCAATCAGTTAACCTAATTCCTTGTAACCTCAATGAATCCCAAACAATAAAAAAATGAAAGAAAAGGAACATTAAAAAAAAAAAAGTTTTGAACTCTCGCCAAGGAACTGAAAAATTGAATGCACAATGACATATTCATCAATTTAAATTATAACTGGACTAGCTATTGATTTTATAGTATTAGTTATAACCAGGATATGGGAGAATTATGAATGTTCCTCTTAAAGCTTGAAAGAAAGTTATTATTTGAAAATTGAATGAAAAAATTCAACAACTGAAGAATACTAAAATGATAGTGAGAAGCTGATTTGATGAAATATACTGCACAACATTTAAAAACTTATATAAAATTTTCAAACTTATATAGCTAACTAAATGTAATACAGTAAGAATAACAAATTCTGAATACTCATTATATAAACTAAACTATAATAAATTATCGATTAAAAATTTCCTATCAAAGAATTCCACACTTACATGACTTTAAGAATGGTTCAACCAAGTTTGTAAAAAGGAAGACATATTGCCAAGCTTATCAACACCCTTCTAAATAAAGGAATGAAAGGGTGTACATCCCAGCTAGTATGTGAAATTAACATAATTTTGATAACAAGATCATACAGATCTATTTTAGCAAATAATATCATAAACCAATAAGACTCATGATAATATATGCAGAAACCCAAAACAGGACTTTAGCAAATGAATTTGGTTCACAACTAATTGGCTTTTATATAAAAATATAAGAGTGAGTCAAAATATTAAACAAATAAATGATGTTATTCCCCTAATATAATTAAGAATAATATTATAAAAATATTCATCATAATGAATACAGAGGAATTATTTTACTAAATTCTCAGTATTTTTATTTCAGGTTCATTGAGGATACAAAGAATTAGGGTACACTGATTGTATTTGTTAGGTAAAGAACTTCTTATAATTATGTCCCTCCCTCAACAGGTGTTCCATACATCATAATCCCACATCCCGCCTCCCTCTTCCCCTCACCCTGCTCCCTCATTCCCCTGCCCCCACCTGGAATTGATTTGAGTTTTTCTTTTTCTATGTTTTTGATTTGAGTTTTTCTCGTATATATTAGATCATCTACTGGCTTCATATTAGAATGGAGTACATTGGATTCTTGCTTGCCCATTCTTTTGATATTTTACTAAGAAGAATGTGTTCCAACTCTATCCAGGTTAATACAAAAGATATAAAGTCTCTGTCTTTTTTAATGGATGAATAGTATTCCATGGTATACATATACCACAGATTGTTAATCCATTCCTGAGTTGGTGGGCATTTAAATTGTTTCTATATTTTGGCAATTGTAAGTTGAGCTCTGATAAACAGTCTAGTGCAAATGTCCCCACGACAAAATGATTTTTGTTTTTGTTTTTGTTTTTCTTCTGGTTAGATGCCTAGTAATGGGATTGCAGGATCAAATCGGAGTTCTACTTTGAGTTCTTTGAAGATTCTCCATACTTCCTTCCCAAAAGGTTGTATTAGTTTACAGTAACACCAGCAGTGTAAAAGTATTTCCCTTCTCTCTACATCCATGCCAGCATCTACAGATTTGAGACTTTGTGATAAGTATTTTCAGCAAGCAAGAAATAAAAAGAATCATTTTTACACTAATAAAGGATATGTGCAAAACAACTATAGCTAATGTCATTCTTCTTTCGAAATATTGAATAATATCCTCCCAAAGTTAGGAGTGAAACAGGACTGTCCATTATCACCATCTGCATTCTAAATTTAATTGAAGTCCTATCTGGCACAATAAGGCAAGGAAAATGAATAAAAGAAATAAATGTTTGAAAGGAGGATGTAAGATATCTCTACTCACAGACAGGATTATTTGTATGAAATTGAAGAGATATCAATTAAAATAAAAATTAATTTAGAAAGGTCACTCTTTGGGTACACTGTCAAAATAGAAAAAACAAACGCACTCACTCCCAGTCCCTGTTTCTTAATTACACACACACACACACACACACTCCTCATGAACACACACAATTCTATAAGGAGTGACCAAGTTCAACGTCAGTGAGACAGGGGGCAATAGAGACACAGGTGTGAAATGGCTGTGAACTATAAAGGCTCTTCCAGGGTAGCACAATCAGCCTCAAGCTCCAGCCTTACCTGCATTTCAGCCCCATTCATGGCATCAACCAACCTATGCTCTAACAAGAGAAAGGGAAATTAAAAAACAGAATACACATTCCTTCAATTACTCATAGAGTTTTCACTAAGTTATACCATATTCTAGGTCATAAAAAAATTAAATAAGTTTAAAATAATAAAAATTTTAAACCGGATTTCTTATCCTATGTAAAAATAAACTACAAATAAATAATAAAATATCTCAAAAATCTAAATTATTGTAATTTAAAGACCACCTTTAAAAATATTTTGTCTTGAGTGAAAATAAACATGTAGAATATCAAAATCTGTGAGCTAGAGCTAAAGCAGTTCCCAGAAGAAAATTTATAACTAAATGTGAATGTACTTTGATGTTTTCTTTGTAGATGCCTAAACATTTAGGATGATTTCTTCTTGAAGAATCGGCTCTATCACTGTGAAATGATGCTCTTTATCTCTAGTCATATTTTTTGTCTGAAATGTACATTGTATAATATTGGATATGGTCACTTCAGCATAATTTTGATTAACATCAAATTAGTATACATTTTTTTATTTTTTCATTTTAGCCTATTTTTCTCACATTTAAATGTGTTTTCTCTTGTAGCACACAATAAGACAATAGATAATTTATTGATTTAATAGGTGTTAATTATGTTTATACTTAATGTGATTATTTTTGTGGCTGAGTTTAAGATTCTCA
>NW_003853020.1:8686-9964 GCF_000181295.1 Otolemur garnettii
TTCTTAGACATTAACCACTATCCTAAAATACATATCATCTCCATGAATATTTTTACACTTTTATAATATATGTCATTATCTACAAACAACAGATAATATATTTTCATTACTAAGTATATGACATCATACTCTACATATTCTTTTACAACTTGCTTTTTCTACTCAGCATTATATTTTTGAGATATAATAATTTTTTTAATGTTTACCATTATTTTATTTTTTAAAAGCTCAATATACAAAATCCATTGTATACCATTAACAATTAGAGAATTAAAGTTAACATGACAATACAAAATATGAAATAATAGAAATGATTCTTCAGAAATATATAGTATTTCTACATGAAAAATTCTAGTTGTATTGGAAATATAAAACAGCACATGCTAAAACTGTTATTAGTGTTTTTGTTTTTTTTTTTAGGTATTCCTTCTGTTATAACTTGACTTATTGTCTTTCTAGGGATATCAGTATACCACATAGCAAATTCAGTTTTCTCTGGGGGTTCAGAAGGATTGTAGCAAACAGCTGCCCATTGGGGTGAGGTACACATATATGATATTGGATATTATTACCTACGCAAGTACCTTCAGTTTGCCATTTTTTAAATAAAATTATCCATATACTTACCAAACAAATTAAATATGCTTCTACTAGGTATTTACCAAAATGTTTTAAATGCTATTTTCACACAAAAATTCTGAACACACATATCATAATAGAAAATCCTAGATGGCTAGGCACCCGTAGTTCAGTGAGTATGGCGCCGGCCACATACACTGAAGCTGGCAGGGTTGAGCCCAGCCCGGACCTGCTAAAACAAAAATGACAGCTACAACCAAAAAATAGCCAGGCATTGTGGTGGGTTCCTGTAGTCCCAGCTACTGGGGAAGCTGAGGCAAGAGAATCGCTTAAGCCCAAGAGTTGGAGGTTGTTGTGTGCTGTGACATCACAGCACTCTATCAAGGGCACCATAGTGAGACTCTGTGTCAGAAAGACAAAAAAGAAAACATAACAGAAAATCCTAGAAACATACAAGAAGGACTTCAACTATAAGAAAAAACATTTTATAACATTTACGGCTCAGCGCATGTGGCTCAAGCGGCTAAGGCGCCAGCCACATACACCTAAGGTGGCGGGTTCGAATCAACCCGGGCCTGCCAAACAACTATGACGGCTGCAACCAAAAAATAGCCAGGCACTGTGGTGAGCACCTGTGGTCCCAGCTACTTGGGAGGCTGAGGCAGGAGACTCTCTTGAGCCCAGGAGTTGGAGGTTGCT
>NW_003853020.1:10308-10581 GCF_000181295.1 Otolemur garnettii
GGCATCTATAAAAAATTTCTGCAGCTAGGACAATGCTCTACAACAAAATAGTAAACACTTTCTCTCTGTAGCCAAGTA
This sequence comes from Otolemur garnettii, assembly GCF_000181295.1. Classification (NCBI taxonomy): domain Eukaryota; kingdom Metazoa; phylum Chordata; class Mammalia; order Primates; family Galagidae; genus Otolemur; species Otolemur garnettii. Next base: position 10,387 of record NW_003853020.1, read on the forward strand.
GAAGACAAGTTTGTCCTTTATGGCTACTGGCATTCAATTTTTTATTCAAGGTCTTAGCTATTGAATAAGGTAAGAGAAAGAAATAAAAGATGTAGTGGTTGCAAACAAAGAAGGAAAATGGTCTCTTTTCGCAGAAAACCTAATCATTTGTAATGAAAATTCAAAAGAATTTTAATAAAACTTGAATGAATAAAT
>NW_003853020.1:10601-12051 GCF_000181295.1 Otolemur garnettii
CAGATCTTTTCAATAGATAATACTGGAACACATGGATAAGAGTATTTTTAAAATGTGTCTGAATTCTATATCACACTGCACACAAAACAACTTTATATATAATTTATTAATATTTGAAAGGTAAAACAATAAAGTTAATGAAAGAAAATAAAATGGTTTATATATATATAAGAATACCTAATTACTTTAAATACACAAATATAGTACATATAAAATAATAGCTTCTTGTTAAATGAGAATTAGTTTAATAGTTATAATTGAGAGTAAAAAGTCACCTCACTAACAGAAAGAATGTATAATTCATGAATAAAAAAAGATTCATGTAAAGAATATTTTATAGAAATTTTAAAATCACAAAGATAATAGTTTATTCAATTAAATGTGATTAAATTTTTAATAGGAAACCACAAAAAACAATAGCCCAAAAACCAATTTTAATATGATATAGTGACATGACCATCACTGTATTAGAAATACACATTAAGTTCAAAAGCTACAATGACACAATTTGGAATGGCTAAAGTTAAAATGATTAACAAGTAAAAATAAGAATATAATGCAACTAAAACTCTCATACTTTGAAAGTAGGAGTAAAGACTCAGTATATACACTTTGGGTAACTGTTGGAAAGTTTTCTAAACTAAAGCTAAACATATATAACAATATGTGGTGGTTAATTTTATGTCTCAACTTGACTGGGCCACAGGGTGCATAGACATTTGGTTTGACATTAATCGGCACGTGTCTACTTATAAGGGTATTTCTGGATGAGCTTAGCATTACAGTAAGTAGATTGAATAAAGCAGATTTCCCTCCCTAATGCAGTGGGCCTCATCCAATCAGTGGAAGACCAGGGAACTCCCCTGCCTGATTCTTTGAGCTTAGATGTCAATCTTTTCTGGCCTTTGAGTTTCAAGTGAAACATCAGATATTCTTAGGTCTCCAGCCTGCCAACTGTTGAACTGAAACATACACAAACAACTCCCCTGGTTCTTAGGCCTTTAAACTCTGTCTGGCACTACTAGGCTTTCCAACTGTAAGTTTTGGTTTTTGTTTGATTGTTTTCTTTAATTTTAAGTAAATTTATTTCAGTTTAATCGGAGGGTACAAGCAACCAGGTCAAAATATTTGATTTTGTTAGGTAGAATTTATCCCACACACAAAAGGTGTGCCAACCCCCCCCACCCGCCAATTCAGTGAGAGTACCCCAATTCCCTTCCCCACCCTCATTACTCCTCTCCTAATTTGAACTGAAATGAGTTTTTTCTCCTATTTGAGCATGCACTGGATCATCTACTGGCTTCATATTAGTATTGAGTACACTGGATAATTGCTTTTCCATTCTTTTGATATTTTACTAAGAAGAATGGGTTTCAACTCCATCCAGGATATTACAAAAAATGTGAAGTCACCATCTTTTTTATGGTTGAATAGCATTCCATGGTATGCA
>NW_003853020.1:12511-13565 GCF_000181295.1 Otolemur garnettii
CTCCTTACAGATGTTAAAATCTGGTCACCCTATCCATTCCTGACTTGATAAGCATTTAGGATGTTTCCAGGTCCTGGTTGTTTTTTGTTTCTTTGGGACAGAGTCTTACTCTCTCACCGTAGGTGGAGTGCTATGGTATCAGCCAAACTCAAGCTACTGGGCTCAAGAGAGCCTCCTGCCTCAGCCTTCCAAGTGGCTAGAACTACAAGCACTGGCCATAAGGTCTGGCTAGTTTTTTTTTTTTTTAATTCTATTCATATTTATTGTTTATTTACAAATAAGCAAGACTATTTACAAAAGATCTTTCCTACAAAAAAAAGATAAACGAAGTTTTTCAGGCAGATTAAAAATGATAAGAGATGGAAATTTGGATTTACACAAGGGAATAAAAAGTGCCAGTAATGATTACTCACTAATTACAAAAGGAGAAACAGTGACGTTACAGTTCAGAAGTATGGTGAACATCACCTTATCAAAGAGACCAAAATTATTATCATTAATAATAAGATAAATGAACATTTTGCATTTTCTGATCCTGAGGATACGCATTATTTATGTAGTATTCATGCCAAAAATGTAATCATGAATGTAATCATGAGGAAATAAACCCCAGTTAAAGGACACTCTACAAAACAACTTGCTTATATACTTCAAAAATATCCGTGTCGTAAAAGACAAAGAATGGTTAAGGAAGAGTTACAGATTAAAGACTAGTGAAACATACTAAGTAAATACAACATAGATCCTAGCTGGATACTGGATCAAAGGGAAAAGTAAATTACTATAAAGGACACTATTGCAGAAACTGGCAAAATTTGAATATGTGCTGAATATTAGAGAATAGTATTGTATTAATATTAAATTCCTTTGGCGGATTGCATGGTAATTAAATAAGAGAATATAATTTTTCTTAGAAAAGACAAACATTTAATGTATTATATCTATACTGTATTCCCAAATACTTGTACAAAATATATACTGTGTGTGTTAATTTTTTTAGTTTTTTAGTTTATGTATTTTTATCGAAGACTGGGTCTCACTCTTGCTCAGGCTG
>NW_003853020.1:14105-16354 GCF_000181295.1 Otolemur garnettii
AAATGGGAAAGAAGCAGGCTGAATTGAAGAGATAAGCAAAAAGGAACCAGAACTTGGAAGATTTCAAAAATTCTCAGCCTATTCATATTACAAAATTTTCCTTAAGAAAAAGGTTTGTTTTTTTTTTTCTAAAGAGAACACTAAATGTGTAGCTAAACAACTATTTGATAATGTTAGTGTGGCTGTGGGCCATGGATCTCATCAGGCATTTTAGCAGGAGCTAGGAATAGATATGGGTGTTACACTAATAGAAACAATGCAAGATGGGACTAAAGGAAATTTTAAAAAAGCACTGTGAAAGAATTAAGGCTACACAAATGTTTTATCCTTTAACAAAAGGGAGAATGAACCCAAAGGTGAGAGATCACCTTGGCTACGGTTTCCAACACAGGGCTGTTTCCTCCTTGGTTTCAGAAGCTGTCCCTCATAGAGACATGTGGTCAGGAATGCCCCAATAAGCAAAAGGGACAGGGCCACTCAGCAGAGGTATGCAGGCAAATCTGACCCCCAAATGGACCTGAAGGAAGAGTATTGCATGAAAGAAGATTATTCTCCAGCTTTATGAACTCATGGATATATTTTGCTAAGTTTAGTAATTTTCTTTGGACCCTATTTCTCCATTTAGGAGTGGAAACATCTATCCTATCCGTGTGCCAACATCAAATTTTCAGAAACACATATGTTGTCTGGTTTTACAGTATCACAACTGGGGAGGAGATTATCCTCAGGATAAATAATATTTACATACTCATCCATATATAATTTAGATGACATTTTATGAAACTTTAGAACTCAGGTTTTACAGTGGATGCAGTAATGAGAGAAAAGGCATGGGGCTCTTAGGATAAAATGAACACAATTTCCATATGAGCAGGATATGAATTTTTGTGGTGCCAGAGAGTAGAATGTTAGGGACTGAATTGGTCACCTCCAAAATATATATAGGGAACCCTTAATCCTGGAACATGATGTTACTTGGAAATGGAGACTTTGTGTGATATAACCGAGGTCAGAAGGTGGGGCTCTCATGATGGGATCACTGCCCTTATAAGAAGAGGCACCAGCCTGCTGGCCCTCTATCCCTGCTAAACTGAGCAAAGACATAGCAGGAATGCAGCCATCTACAAGCTAGGAACAGCATCCTCCTTAGAAAGAGAAAACACCGGTACCTGAATCTTGGATTTCTAGACTCCATAACTGTTAGAAAATATATTTATGTAATTAAAGCCAACCAGTCTACTCTATTTAGTAATGCAGCCTGAGCTAAGATACAGTATGACACCACCAATTCTTTCCTTTATCCTGGGCTATAGTTGTGATCTATCTTTCATAAGAAAGTGCGAGTAATTATATATTGGTTTCATAAAAGTACTGAGTATAATGGATACTTTTTCCTTCATTCTTGAGATACTTTGGAGGGGAATGGGAGGGAAGAGGGGGAGATTTGATAAAGGGAGGGTAAACAGTGGGACCACACCTATGGAACATATTGCAAGGGTATCAAGTATAGAAATAAATGTCTTAAGACAATAATTAAGTAAATGACGTGAAAACTATACTAATTAGTTCGATGTAAGCATTTCAAATTGTATTAAAAAATCAACACATTGTACCCCACAAATGTATAAATGTATTCATGTTCTATGTGTACATAAGTTAATAAAAGGGGGGAAAAAGTAACCACCAATTCTACTCCTGGTGATACAACCAACAGAGATGACTGTTTACATTTAGCAAAACAAATGAACAATACTAATTTTACTCTTATACACTCTTATACATAATGATTAATAAAAGGAAAGAGCCAAAACTATGCTAGGTTTTGGTTAAATGAATAATTGGTTAAATGTATATTCACAAGATGAAATAATACTAAGTAATGAAGAAATTCAGACTACATTCCACAGAACAATGGAGTCGGATGTTACAGACTCTATGTAGACACAAAGATGCCAGACTAAGAAGAAGACAGAGCATTTGGCTCCATTTATATGAAGGTCAAGAGCACGTAAGCTAATCTATCACCTAGAGTTCAGAACAGTGATTAATTAGGGGTGACACGGGCTAAGAGAGGCATGAAGGAGCATTATTCAGTGTTGTAAATATTCTATATGTTGATGATCAGAGCAGATGTAAAGATACGTACAAATAACACTATGTTCATTGCTATAGATAGATGTGTTGAAACACATCGAAAACAAAGGAAAAGAAGGCCTCTCAGGGTCCATCCATTCCCAGCCAGTTACTCA
>NW_003853021.1:0-705 GCF_000181295.1 Otolemur garnettii
TTTTGAAAAGAAAATACAAACAGACATCCTAACAATAACAACAACTTCAACAACATCATCAACAACTACAAAAACTGTACATATATCTTGCTGAACATTGCCTGGGCAACAGGGGATCTTCTGGGATATATGAGATGCTAATCACAATACAGCTTTATAAGATTAAGACTGGAAGCCTCTTCTGTCTTCTTTGCCCTCAAACCTCACAGGGTTGGGAGTCTGTATCTCTTTTCAGCCCAACTTAAACACGCCTGGACCTTTCCAAATCATGTCCCTTGGCTAAGCAATGGCTATACCAGGAAAGGGTGTGTTGCTCAGATCTCTTAGGAGGTGGCTGCCTGCTGGTAAGGTGCAAGGAACTGGCCTTGCTCTAAGACCCTGAGGGACAAGCCTGTAAGGCAACTTTCCCACAATGGCTACAGATGGCCTGCAGCCAAAAAATGAAACCTCCATTCTGCTGAGGCAACTCAGTCCTGGTCTTTGGGCACTGTTCATGGTCACTTGCTCACTTGCCTCAGTTCTCCCAGAACTGGCCTAGCTCTAGCAAGGTATCTCTCCCACAATAGCTACACACTGCCTGCAGCTGAACAATGAAAACTTCACTTTGCCCTGGTGGATCAGTCACGATCTCTGGGCTCTGTTCAAAGTCACCCAATGCTCGCTCACCCAATGTCTCCCAAGGTAACTCAACTGAGTGCCCAAGTC
>NW_003853021.1:964-4748 GCF_000181295.1 Otolemur garnettii
CCTCTGAAGGGATGTTTCTGAGCAAAGCCCACAATCCTGAGGTGCCTGGGGTCTTCTCTCTGCTTTCTTACCAGCTCAGCTTGAAAAAAAAGCTGTTTTTCTTGCTCCATCTTGCTCTGCCACTAATAACTTTATTTTAATTCCATTTTTCTTTTAATAACAGTGAGAGTTTAACAACATGTCAGAGGTGGAAACTTTTTCTCCAATTAAATGTTACAGTGACCCTTATGTGTATATATGTATTCATAAAATAAATATATAAATTTATTAGTATATATTTTCTATAACACTTAGTAATTATATGTCCATTGGATGAGAACAATTAGTCTGTTTTCATAACTCCAAATCTAATTTATCTCTGCATTTATCTTAGTTAAAAATAGAGTAAGTTATGATTTGCTCAAATAAGTATTTGCAAATGATAACAGCTTTTTAAAAATAAATAGCACAACTTGCTTTGCAATCTTGGTATTAGTTTCAACTGATTTGATTTCTTGTCATAAATATATTAATTGGATAAGAAAGAAATATTTTCAAAAAAACTAAAATGAATAAAACCTCATACTTCTTTCTATTTTGACTACACATATTATTATTGAGTCAAATATGTGCTGAGAACTCATTCCTGTGCCTTGATGGGTATTTAGCTGAGTGTGGCATGGCTGCATTATAGTCATAGATTGGCTTATACAATTTACTTTCATAATCATGATTAGGACAATGTTAAAGACCAGGTCAGCACTGTAAATTTCTTAATCAGTAGCACACTTGCAAATTTTTAAAATATATTCTGGAGATGTTGTGAACTGTTTTATTCCAAGATCTGTGGAAAACATAACAATTTTAAAATGCAAGTTAATGGGATGGAGATCTCATAAAGAAGTTAAAATTTGATATATTAGAATTTGAATCGTGTATTAATTGGTAAATTCATTAAGACACATTTTTAAAAATAAAATTTAGGTAAAATAGTTCTGGAACCCTTAGGCTCTGCCAGTAAGAGTTTGAAAACATCTGAATTAAAATGTATTTTTATGGGAGACGAGCACGATGGTGGCTGAATAACAGCTTCTTTGCAACTGGACACACTGAGATTGTGGAGAGAAGACTCCAGGCATCTCTGGCTTGTGGGCTTTACCCAGAAACATCCCTTTAGGGATGCAGGGAGATAGTGAGAGACTTCGGGACCTCAGGAGGAGTACAAAAGCAGTGGAGAACTGGCAAATGCTTGTGATCAGGCTGAGGCTGCTGCAGCTGTAACTACAACAGCAGCAAGATTGCAGACAGGAAAAGCCTTCCTCGTGGATTGTTTTGTTTTTTGGACTTGGGCACTTGGTTCAACTACCTTGGGATACCTTGGCTGAGAGTGTGGATGACTGACTTTAAGCATTGTCCAGGGTTGGGGACTGAGCCTCTGGGCTTGAACAGAGCTAACGTTGTTTGGCTGTGGGCTTGTGCACAGCTGTTGTGGCTGAACTGCACAAGTCGGCTCCATCCTCAGGGTCGCAGAGGTAGGCTTGGACCTTGGGTGAGTGATCTAGTGACTGTGAGCAGTGGCAAAGGCCAGGACTAAGACTCTGGGGAAGAGTGGAGCTTTCAGTATTTGGCAGTAGGAGGGCTACCTTGCAGCCTGAGTCCTCAGGGGCATAGATTGAAGCTGGTTCTGGTGCACTGGAGAAGTGGGCATCCACTTCAGGAGAGACCTCAGCAAAAAGTATTTTGCTGGGAAAGCTTCTGTTTAGCCAAGGTTAACAGATTAAAGTGTCTTTTAAGCGGGCTGAGGAGAGATTTAATCTCTCAACCCTGCAGGGTTTGAGGGTAAAGAAGTCAGCAGAGGGCTCCAGTGTCCCTGTCATACAGCTGAATCAACAATGTGATTAGCATCTCATACACTAGAAGATCACCAATTGCCAAGACAATATTCAGCAAGATATGTATACTGCTTTGTTTTGCTTTTTACTATTTTTTATTTCAATATTTCCCCCCTAGATTTTTCTTTTTTACATTTCTTCACTTTTCTAGTTTAGATATAATTTTTCATTATTCCCTTCTTTAATAATAAGAACTTCATTTTTGCTAGTGCTTCTGCCCCTTTTATTTGGTTGTTCCCCTTATTTTATCGTGTAAGGTTTTCTATTTGTTTAGGTTTGATTCATAGTATTTTTCTCTTTCCTCTTTATTTGGTGGAGATGGGATACTGTGTCATTCAGGCTGGCAAAGAGCTGCTGACCTCAAAGGAACCACCCAACCCAGCACCCACAGAGGTTGGAGGTTTTGAAGGTGTGGGTCAAAGTACCCTAATGCATACATTTATTACTCCTGTCTCTCTCTTTCTGTGACTCCATTCATTTTGCCAATATTCCCTTTTACTCACCCCTTCTCCTATCTATTATTTCTTTTTGTAAAATCTTTATTCCATTCTTGCCCTTCAACCTTCTCATCCTTTTAGCCCTGTACCAAAAGGACACATCAAAACCTTAGGCCAGAGGCACATAAACTTAAAGAGCAAGAGGAAGTGAAAGGAAAATTAGGGCAAGGAAACTGATAAAAGAAAACACTTAAGAGGAAGAATCAGCAGAAAAATTCTGGCAACATGAAAAACCAATCCAGAAACCCTCCCACAAGGGATCATGAGGTAGCTCTTGAAGAAGATTCCAACTATAAGGAAATGTTAGCAATGACGGAAGGGGAATTTAAAGTATGGATGGTTAAAAGAATGAAGGAAATTGATGAGAAAGTAGAAAATAACCAAAAAAAAAAAATGAAGGAAGTTGCTGAGAAAGTGGAAAATAACAGAATCAAATAAGTGATAAACAACATGAAGAAAATAGAAAGGATAGAACAGAGCTGAAAGAATTGAAGCAGTCAATTAGGGAACTTAAAGATGCAATAAAAAGCATCAACAACAGATTAGACCATGTAGAAGAAAGAATCTCAGACGTAGAGGACAAAGGTCCTCAGATAACTCAGATAGTTAAAGAGGTAGAAAAAAGAGAGAAAGCAGAATGTTCACTGACGGAATTATGGGACATTTTGAAGCATTCAAACATACGAGTTATAGATATCCTGCAAGGGGAAGAAATATGCCCTAGAGGAATAGAGACCATACTAGAAATGATTATAAAGGAAAATTTACCAAATATCACTAAAGATTCTGACACACTCCTTTCAGAGGGATATCAGACCCCAGGTCATCTCAACTCAAACAGAGGTTATCAAAGATTCATTGTGATGAACCTGTCAAAATTCAGGACAAAAGAAAGGATTTTGCAAGGTGCCAGACGTTAGTGCCAAGTCACCTACAGGGACAAATCCATCAAGGTGACAATGGACATCTCTGATAAAACTTTTCAAGCCAGAAGACAATGGTCATCTAACTTAATCTTCGTAAACAAAACAATTTCCAGCCCAGAATTCTATATCCTGCTAAGCTAAGCTTTAAAATTGATGGAGAAATCAAATCTTTTACTGATGTGCAAACATTGAGGAAATTTGCCATAACAAGTCCAGCTTTAGAGGTAATACTTCAACCTGTTCTACACACTGAACATCACAATGGACAACCAGCAAAGTAAGCAACCAGAAATTAAAGGCCAGAAACTAGCTTCCACAATGATGCAAAAGGTAAAACTAGTCAATGGACTTTCACAAAATAAGATGACTAGAACCCTATTACACTTATCAATTATCTCAATAAATATTAATGGCTTGAATTCCCCACTGAAGAGGCATAAATTGGCTGGTTGGATTAAAAAGCACAAGCCATCCATTTTTTCTCTGCAGG
>NW_003853021.1:4970-6006 GCF_000181295.1 Otolemur garnettii
AATGCTCCCAGATTCTTGAAACAGACTTTAATTAGTCTGAGCAATATGATATCCTATAACACCATAATAACAGGGGGCTTTAACACTCCTCTTACAGAGCTGGACAGATCCTCTGAACAGAAATTAAACAAAGATATAAGGGACTTAAATGAGACCCTAGAACAACTGTACTTGATAGATGCATACAGAACACTCCATCCCAAGGCTAAAGAATATACATTATTCTTATTGGCCCATTGAACAGTGTCCAAAATTGATTATATCCTAGGACATGAAACAAATCTCAACAGAACAACAACAACAAAAAAAATGAAATGTTACCTTGTATCTTCTCTGACTACAAGGCATTAAAGGTGGAGCTTAACTACAACAAAAAATGTTCAACCCCACACAAAGGCATGGAAATTAAACAACCTTATGCTGAATGATAGTTGGAAGGAAGGAAGAAATAAAAGAAGAAATCATTAACTTCCTTGAGCATAATAACAATGAAGACACCAGCTACCCAAACCTGTGGGATACGGCAAAAGCAGTCCTGAGAGGAAAATTTATTGCTTTACAAGCCTACATCCAAAAATCAGAAAGAGGGTTCATCAACAAACTCACAAGCCATCTTATGGAATAGGAAAGAGAAGAACGATCTAAGCATAATCCCAGTGGAAGAAAAGAAATATCCAAAATTAAATCAGAGACTAATGAAATTGAAAACAAAAAATCATTCAGGAAATTAACAAAACAAGGAGTTGGTTTTTTGAAAAAATAAATCAAATAGGTAAACCTTTGGCCAGACTAATTAGAAATAAGAAAGTAAAATCTCTAGTAACCTCAATCAGAAATGATAAAGGCAAAATAACACCCAATATTGTTCCATTTCCTTTACATTGTCAAATTTCATCTGATGCCACAGAGATACAAGAGATTTTCTCTGAATATTACCAGAAACTCTATGCCCTGAAATTTGACAATGTTCAGGAAATGGATCAATATTGGGAATCACATCCTTTCTGTAGACTTAGCCCAGAAGAAATAGGTCTCC
>NW_003853021.1:8656-9577 GCF_000181295.1 Otolemur garnettii
ACACATTATTATTAGTAAAGCATCACAAGAATGGAGAAGCATGAATTTTATGTATTCAATTTTGATATGAGGACAATTAATGACCTACTACATGGTGGGGTTATGGGAAGGGAAGAGCAGTTAAAGAGAGAGAGATGGGGGGGGAGGAAGAGCAGAGAGAGGGAAGGAGGGAGCGGGTTGGGTTTCAGTGTCTGACATATCTTGTACTCTCAATGGATCCTGAACAATGGAAGGAAGGAAGGAAGGCAGGAAGGAAGGAAGGAAGGAAGGAAGGAAGGTGTCATCTATCCCTATGTTCTTAAGTGTTCAACTTAGAAAAGGATGTTGAATTTTATCAAATGCTTTTTCTGCATCTATTGACAGGATCATATGGTCTTTGTTTTTGCTCTTGTTGATGTGGTGAATTACATTTATGGACTTGTGTGTGTTAAACCTGCCTTGGATCCCTGGTTTGAAACCTACTTGATCATGATGTATGACTTTCTTTATAAGCTGTAATCTATTGGCTAGGATTTTGTTGAAAATTTTTGCCTCTATATTCTTTCGTGAAATTGGTCTGAAGTTCTCCTTTTTAGTTGGGTCTTTTCCTGATTTTAGCATCAGGGTGATGTTTGCTTCATAGAACATGATGGGGAGGATTCTTTCCTCCTCAATTTTTTGGAATAATTTCTGCAGTATGGGAATAAGCTTTTCTTTGAAGTTTTGATAGAATTATGGTGAGAAGCCATCTGGACCAGGGCATTTTTGTTGTTGTTGTTGTTGTTGTTGGGAGAACTTTTTTGTTCCTTTGATCTCAGTTCTTGCAATTGATCTGTTAAAGAGATATATTTCCTTTTGATTAAGTCAAAGGAGAGGATATGATTACAGATATTGATCCATTTTCTGCACATTGCCAAATTTCTGGACATACTGTTTCTTGGA
>NW_003853021.1:10304-14948 GCF_000181295.1 Otolemur garnettii
GTTCTGAGAAGATACAAGGTATAATTTCTATTCTTTTAATTTTGCTGAGGTTTGATTTGTATCCTAGGATGTGGTCTATTTTGTAGTACATACCACGGACTGATGAGAAAAATGTATACTCCTTAGCTTTGGGTTGTTGTGTTCTGTATATGCCTATTAATCTTATTTGTTTAGGGTCACATTTAAGTCATTTGTATCTTTGTTTAGTTACTGTTTAGAAGACCAATCCAGTTCTGTCAGAGGCATGTTAAAGTCCCTGGCTATTATGGTGTTATGGGATATCATATTGCTTAGACCCCTCAAGGTCTTTTTCATAAATCTGGGAGCAAATATGATGAGTGCACAAATATTTACAATTGAGATGTTTTCTTTTAGTATTGTTCCTTTGAGCAGTATGAAGTGTCCATATTTGTCTTTCTTAACCTTAGTTGTTTTAAATGTGCTTGTATCTGAAAATAAGATTGCAACCACTCCTTTCTTCTGATTTCCATTTGCTTGAAATACTGTTTTCCAACCCTTAGCCCCAAGTCTTGATTTATCCTTCAAGGCTAGGTGTGTCTCCTGGAGACAGTGTGTAGATGGCTTGTTTTGTTTTGTTTTTTATAATCAAATCAACCAGCCTGTGCCTCTTCAGTGGTGAATCCAGTCTATTGACATTTATTGAGAGAATTGATACATGTGGTGGAGTTCTTTTCATTTTATTTTGTGAAAGTCTGTTGTGTAGTTTTATCCTTTGCACCATTGTTGAAGATAAGTTGTGGCCTTTCATATCTGGTCTTTACTTTGCTGGTGGTCCACTGTGCAATTAGTGTTGAGAATAGGTCTAAGTATTTCCTGTAGAGCTGGTCTTGTGGTGAATTTCCTCAGTGCTTGTATATCTGCAGAAGATTTGGTTTCTCTATCAATTCTGAAGCTTAGTTTAGCAGGATACAGAATTGTGGGCTGAAAATTATTTTATTTAAGGATGTTGAAGGTGGATGACTATGGTCTGCTGGCTTGGAATGTTTTAGTTAAAAAGTCTGCTGTCATTCTTATGGTTCTACCTCTGTAGGTCAGTTGGCACTTACTTCTGACTGCTTGCAGAACTTTTTCCTTCATATGGACTTTGGAAAGGTTCATTACAATGTGTCTTTGAGAGGCTCTGTTAGAGTTGAGATGAGCTGGTGTTCAAAATCCATCTGAAAGGAGTGTGTCAGGGTCTTTAGTAAAACTTAAGAAGTTTTCATTTATGATAGTCTCCAGTAGGGCTTCCATTCCTTTGGGACAATCTTCTTTCCTTTCAGGAATCCTTATTGTATGTTTGAATGCTGCATGGAGTCTCATAGTTTTCTAAATATCTGCTCTGCTTTTTCTTTCTTATGTCTCTTTAACTACTTGGGTTAACTTGAAACCTTTTTTCCTTTAGTCTGAGGTTCTTTCTTCTCCATGATCTTTACATTCCCTGATTGTCTCCTTTATTTCCTTAAGCTCTGACATATTTTTCTGTATTCTACATATCTCTTGTCTGACTTTTGTTTCGGTCTTTCCATTTTCTTGTCCATTACTTTTATTGTCTTTATCATACATATTTTAAATCCTCCTTCTAGAAAGTCCTTTAATTCTTTATTGGTGGAGTCTTCTGCAGTAGCTACCTCATGTTCCCTCATGGAGTTCCTTGGTTTTGGTTTTTAATGTTGCCTGACTTTTTTTGTTATGTTGTTGGTTCCTTCTCATTTGTTCATTCTTCTTGTTCACCTCTTTGTTCTCCCTTTTCCTTTTCAGTGCCTCCTTTGTTTCAAACAGAAGTCTTTGCTCTTAATGACAGTATGTTACAATAGGTTGCCACATCACCAGTTGTCACTGTCTTTACTTTTTAGGAGACAGAGAGTACAGCCAGCAACACCTGTAATCCTTATTCCAAACTTTGTTGCCTTTGGCAATCCCTGATTATTTCCTGTAGCAGCCCTTATAGCCTATGGCTAAGAGGAGTGAGAGTTATAAGAAATACCTGTAATGGAACACCTTGGTGAAAAGGGCATGGAGAGAGATTTGGTTCTAACAAGCATGAGTGAGCTGGCGAGATGAGAGCATTGGTGAATTGGCAGTCTCTACACCTGTGGTGTTGAGAAGCACGAGCTCAGCCTTATATTAGGCTGGAGGAGAAGGCAGTCAGGAGGCATGCGCATTCTATCACTGATCCACTTACTCTGACTCTGTCTCCTCTCCTGCCTGCAAAACGCCAGCACGGCGTTTCTGCTGAAGATTACCAAGCTCTGCTAAAGACTAAGAGCTATCTGTTCTAAGAAGACCTTTACTCTCTCTAAGATACTCTGTCTCTCTCTTTCCAGCTAAAGTAGATAGCCCTCAAGCATCTACGAGAAACTGTTCCTGAGCAAGGTAGCTTAGTGGTCTGCGTCCAGAACCTACCTAAGCTGGGCCCGAGACCTGACCAGTCCTGGGCCCTGACAATTTCCACAAAATTCAGACCCTGCTGGGTTGTGATCTTAATGTTCAAAGTAATTCATCAGGAGAAGGTCTCACAGTGCCCCCTGACTCCAGGTCTTGTGTGCTATGGGAGTTCCTTAGCCTGTCCCAAGAGTTTAGTTCTTATCCCGGCAGGTAGAATTAATACAGCCATGCTTTAGACCACTGCTAAGACCTTCTCACGGCCTTACCACAATGACAGCCCCCTGGCTGCCATGACTTTCTCAGTGTGGCTGCCTTGTGAGCCACCAAACCTATGGCAAATCCACTCTAGCTGGCATTCACCCGTCTAATTCATCAGATTTCCACCACTCTGTATCATACACTGTATCCAGCTCACCACCTCTGCACTATGCTCCCTGAGCTATGACTCTGAATAAGACCCCCTTGCCAGGGATGGCTGGGTTCTATCTTTTCCCCCAGTAGTTCTAGGAGAACTCAGCTGAATGACTCTTCTAGTCTACCATCTTGTTCTGCCTCTCAAAGCCACTTTTTGAATAGAGGAGAGATTCTGGGCACAGTATAGAGACTTTCCCACAGATTTAATTTGGCAGAGACCCCATGGTACATATATCTTAGTTTTATGAAAGATAACTTATCTACATGACACCTCTGAAAGAGCTATTTTACTAAATTTTTAAGTTGGGGGCCAGGAGCTGCATTCATAGAGGCTCTTTAATAATTTTTTCAAAAAGAGAATCCCTATTGATGTATATGTAAAGAGGGGACTGTGGTGAAAACAAATTGTGATATGGGAAGTTGTAAGGGCTTTTAAAATGCCAAGGAAAAAAAGAACTTGAAAAGAAAAGAACAAGAAAGTCTACTTTAACCAAAAGGCTTTGGTATCAAAGTATTTTTATAGGAAATACTCAAAGAAATATTAAAATCTATATCTAGGTTCAAATGGTAGAAATGAAGAATGAATTCAGAGTTGGCAGCATACCTAGAAAGTCAATAATTAGTTTGCTTCCTGAATCTTAGCAACAAAAATTCTGGGAATATGAGTAGATTCAATCTAAAAGAGATTTAGGGAAGATGGATATCTCAAGGGAAAAGTAAGTTACATTTATGGAAAAAAAGTGACAAGGACTTTACAATTTTTAGTTCTTAAAACAGTTAAAAACTTAGGTAAGGAAGGAAGCATTATAAGTTTGGGGATAGAAAAAGAAACGTTTGCCACAGAAATGGGAGTAGTAAAGAGAATATATTGGGAGTAACAGAGAAGTGAAGTCTAAGATGTTTAGATAGTTGCAAGTTTCCAAAAGAATAAGATATCCACCCCTTTCTGTCATCTCACCCCCCAAAGAATTAGTTACTGCCGTTACCCCTACAGAACTGTGGGAGTATCTTAATTATAACAATTTATAAATTTGGTGAAAATTATTTCTTAATCATCTGTTCTTCTACTAATTTGTGGTCTCCTGCAGAATATTAATCATTTTATTTATTTGCCTTATAACTAGTCCTCTTACTTAGAATATAAACACTTCACTCCTCTATATCAAACAATTAATATAATAAATGGAAAATAAATAGTACTCAATACTTTCTGAAAGAATGAATATAGCAATAAGAAAATGATAATTTCTAACTGAAGTGTTTATAAAAGTACCTGGTACATAGTAGGATCACAATAAGCATATAGTCATTGGAAGAATAGATGAATGGAGTCAATAGATTAAGATTTTAGCAGATTGCTATAGAATTCAACAAATGGAAGAAAAGAAGAGGGTGAAATTGAAGGAAGGATATTATTATGGCCTTTTAAATCTCTAATTTATAAAAATCATTAGAGTGAGACTCACATTTATTTTAGTTATGTTAAAAATGCACCCAAACTAATGGAGTCCCCATTCCTAAGAGATATCAGAAAGAGAAGATGAAGTGTGATTTCCTGGAACACCTAACAATTACTTAATATGTTAATGTACTCTATTAGCTAGTTCTGCAGAAACATTAGCAGAAAGAGATTAATGATTGGTTAACTTTCTCTAAAAATATTGTTCTTGCTCCATTGATCATTATAAACACCATTGTAACCTAGAGATTGCTTTAATGAGAAATTAAACTCCCTAATGAGAACTAAAAATTTGTGTTAACACATAACAGAAATTTTAGGTCAGAAGAGAGTGTCATTCAAACCAGTTTTCTCTATCAAATTTAATCCTAAGGATGAAAAAA
>NW_003853021.1:14970-16210 GCF_000181295.1 Otolemur garnettii
TTGTCATGAAATTATTTAATACTTTTTAGCTAGAATATGAATTTTCTGTATATCACCTATAGCTGTTTCTTGCCATATTGTCAAATTTCAGTAAGTATGCATTAACTGAAAAAAAGTTTGCTTTTATCCTTTTACTCATAGCAATAATTTATTATGTAAATTGTACAATTTTCATGATGTGTATACACCATATTATACACATACACACACACATACATATACACAAAGAGACCACTGCCTGAATCAAATTGTAGAATATTCCTAAAATTCTAGAAAGTTTACTCAAGCCATTCAGAGTAAAGAACACACTGGAGGTAAAAACTATTCTGACCTTTATGAAATGAGATGGTAATTTTGCTATTTTTGTTGTTGTTGTTAGGCAGAGTCTTACTCTCTCACCCAGGCTAAAGTGACATGGCATCAGCCTAGCAACCTCAAATTTCTGGGCTCAAGAGATCTTCATGCCTCAGCCTCCTGAGTAGCTGAGACTTCAGGTGCCTGCCATAATGCCAAGATAATTTTTCTGTTTTTAGCAGAGATAAGTTCTCACTTTGCTTTGGCTAGTCTTGACCTCTTGAGCTGAAGTGTTCCTTCCACCTAATCCCAGAGTGCTAAGATTATAGGCATGAACAACCATGCTCAGCTAGTTTTGTTTTTTCTTAAAGTTTATATAAATATCACAGGGTATGTATTAGTTTTTTATTGGTTTCTTTTGCTTATCAGCATCTGAAAAATTCCCTCAGATTATTGTTTATATACATACTTTGTTCTTTTCTTTATGTTGTGGGTTATTCCATACTATGAATTCTATACACTAGTAAACCACAATTCATATAGCCATTCATGACCTAGAATTTGGCAACAGATCCTCAGACATGATACTAAATTTATAAACAACTACAACAATAACACCAAACAGTAGATTAAATGGACTTCATGAAAATTAAAACCTTTATATTTCAAAATGCAGTATCAAGAAAATGAAAAGACAATCTACAGGCTGCAATAAAATATTTTTAAAATATATCTTATAAGGTATTTATATCTAGAATACATAAAATGTCTTACAACTAAATAAAAGTCAAATAACACTGTTTCAAATTATTAAAGTTATCTGAATAGACATTTCTCTGAAGAAAATATACAATTGCATAATAAACTATAAAAAGATGTTCTATTATAGTAATCATCAGGGAATATAAATCAATAACTCTGAAATTCTGCAACTATGATGGGAATA
>NW_003853022.1:0-1419 GCF_000181295.1 Otolemur garnettii
CTGCACTCAGGCACTGATGGGCAGAGCTTAGCCCAGGTGGCTCTGGGCCTGGGGCCTGGGGTCTGGGGTGCTGTCTGCTCCAACCCCAGGTTCCTGGTGGGTACACGGGGCGGGACAGGGCATGGCCAGGGAGGGAGCATGGAGACAGTGCTGCCCCAGTGGACGAGATAGCACCTCCAGGCCGCTCATGCCTCCTGAGTGCCTCCCACCACCCCTGCCCCCATAAGAAGAGAGAAAAATCATCTCCTTTCTAAAGAATTTAAGGAATTATGCAAAAAGCTCAAAAAAGAGAGAAAAGAAGAAAGCAAACAAGCAGCATGGCTTAGCGTTCTGAATCATGGCCACGATTCTGGTCACTTCTAAAATCTCACCTCAAGGAGAGGGAGCAGCCACCCCCACCCTGGCATAGGAGCCTGTGACCTTTTAGAGAGCCCCACTCTGCAGCCAGCTCTTAGCATGACGTCTAGGGACCCAGCAGTCAGTCTAGAGCCAAGGAAGATGCCCGTGAGCACATAGACCGAGGTGTGGCTCCCAGAAAACATCAGCAGTCTCAGTAGAGGAATTTGGCACAGAGACCCCCCAGCCTCAGCTTAGAGAGAGCCTCGCAGTAAAAAGCAGTAGGCTTGGATGGGTTGCGAGTGGAAGGGGGAACTCCCTTTAGAACAGAGGCTGAGGCCACTAGGCACAGCGGGAGGGAGCCCAGGTTACCCCTTTTTAAAGTGGGTTGGTCTTTTCTATGGAATGGTAGGTTTACCTGACCGACCCACACTCAGCAATTTTAAACAGAAAAGAACAACATCAGAATGGAAGTGGACTTAGTTTTTTAAGGCTTTGGGCACTGTGGCTCCTGAGCCCACCCACAGCTTGGCCAGAATCCATTCTCCCAACTGGGGAAGCCACACGCAAATCTTTGCTCCAGGCTGAAGACAGAGCTGGGGGTACTGCCAGCTCTGGTGTTATCTGCATGGGTGAACTGCTGGGGCCCCTTTGGGTGAGAGGAAGGGACGCAGTGGCTGGCACGTGGCAGCTTCTCTCCTTTTTCGCAGAAATATGACATACTCTTTCCCAGGTTTGCAGTCACACGAAAGTGACACAGAGGTCCTCTGAGGGAACAGTGCACGAACCCTTTGTATGTGCTCCCGAAACAGTGCCCCTTCCCCCTCTGTCTACTCAACACTCTGCAAAGTTTGCCTTTTCCTTAAATATTCCAGACCAAACACTGTTCAGTTTGTTTTTTAAAAGAAACTCTGTATACCTATATGTGATCCACCACTTCCGGGGGCGGGGGCACCAGTCCTAGCTCAGGGCTGCAGGTGTGTCTGACATTTGCAAAAGGTGGTCCAATCCCTGCGATTGTTGGAACTAAAAATGTGGAGATAGCAAAGCTGAATTGGGAAAACAGTTTCCTAAAAAGGGAGG
>NW_003853022.1:1895-3543 GCF_000181295.1 Otolemur garnettii
CCTTGGTACTAACGCCGCTTCCGCACCCGCCATTCCGTTTTTAACCTTTGTGTCTCCAGAGAACTTCTCATATGGTTATTATGTCTTCTGATGATTTGCCATATTATTTTACTTACAGGTGATTTTATTTTCTTATGGACAGGAAAAAAAAAATGAAAGGAGTGTTTGAGGCTTTAGTCTTAAAGGTAAGACCTCATCAGCCCCAAACACTAGTTAAATTGCTTGTAAAGGAAAATCTCAGTCTGGTCAGACTAGGATTCCCAGTCGCTCCTGGAAGCCCCAGGCACTTCGGAGTGCAAGGGCCCTTGGGGTGTCTGTTGGGAACCTGACTGCGAGAGTGTTAAAAGGGAACAGGGACATCAGCTCGGATGCTTGTCCTGCAGCCCTGATGCTGCCACTGTCCTCAGGAGACTTGGCCCCATCAGTGGCTTGAGGCACTGTCTAACTGGCAACAGAAATGCTGAGATTCTGCAGCAGCGTCTCCCTTTGGAAAGACGAGGTGGCACGTTACAGAGAACATTTGTCCTAGTCCCACATTCAGGTGAAAAGACATCAAAGGTACACTCTGTCCAGAATATTGGAACAATTTCTAAATTGGCTTTAGTCGCTACACATTAAGTCCCCCAACAGTGAGCATGTTTTCCAAAAATTACAATGTCAAAACCAGGAATGTCCCTGCGTCTACTATTTAACCAGGCTTGCAATTGGTTCAATTTTTCCATAAAAACATGTTTGTCCAAAAGAAGGGAAACTGTGCATTTATTCCGTGCATGTAATAAACTCCACAAGAAGTCTAGCCCACATAGGTTTGCGGCACTGCAGAATTGTTCATGGGTCTATGTAGCAAATGATTCTCTGCCTTGACAATCATGTATACATATCAAGATTTCTATCATAGTGATAACAAGATTGATGACTTCTTGTTTTCCTCCAATAAAGATAATTAATCACCTGTGGCCGGTTTCCTCCAGGGTGAGCAGGATGTGAAGTTTTGACGCCTCTCTTTCCTCCTCTCTCTCTCTCTCTCAAGTTCAGATGTGAAGGGGAGACTGAATTGAGACCCAGAACTGGGGTCTTCTAGCTATTTCATACCTCCTACCCAGCAAGCAGGAAGTGGCAGGGATGAGGAAGGGGCAGCACATCTCAGCTTTGGGCTTGGGGCTAGGTGCCCAGATTCAGTGGGGGCCCACTGAACAGGAGAGCACCCCCTTTTCCTTGCTGCTGCAGAAGGTGGCTGGAACTCAAATCACACTAACTCAGTATTTCCAAATTGTTTGGAGGAAAGGCTGAAGCCAATTTCAGGAAGTACCCTTTGAGCAGTGGGTGGCATGGCAGCTCCAGGCTTGAGCAATGCACACCACATTCTTCCATTTCCTCAGCAGAACCTGTAGGCTGTGTCCAGAGGAAGATTCTTTTCCAAACAGAAGGCTGGTTGCTGTCTTTTGGGGGCACAGGTAATTAGGGAAAGGAGCTACTGTTCATAGGTCATCAGATAAATTTTAAGGATCACGTCTAACAACCGGATAATTCCTCTAATCCAAATTGTGTGTAGGGAGGGAAAAAATGCATCGGATGTGTGTTATAGAAATGGAGAGTTGGCTCGGCGCCTATAGCTCAACCGGCTAAGGCGCCAGCCACGTACACCTAA
>NW_003853022.1:4344-6255 GCF_000181295.1 Otolemur garnettii
AAATTATTCACACCCAAATCTTTCTTCCTGTCTCTCTGTGCCCTTAGGGAGGATGACTATAATATCAAAACCCTGATTCATAGGGAAAAGCCCCAAAACAGAACTCTTTAAATTTGCCTGTGGGCAGAGCCTTGTGGCTGGGCTGGTGGTGGTCTTAGGGGTGTGCATACACTTCGAGAAGGACTGAGCAAGAGAGGCTCGGCACCTGTGGCTTAAGTGGCTAAGGCGCCAGCCACATACACCTAAGGTGGTGGGTTCGAATCCAGCCTGGGCCACCAAACAACAATGATGGCTGCAACCAAAAAATGGCCAGGTGTTGTGGTGGGTGCCTGTGGTCCCAACTACTTGGGAGGCTGAGGCAGGAGACTCATTTGAGCCCAGGAGTTGGAGGTTGCTGTGAACTGTGATGCCACAGCGCTCTACCCAGGGGGACAGCTTGAGGCTCTGTCTCAAAAAAAAAGAAAAGACTGAGCAAGAGGAACTGTGCTCAGTTTCATTTTTGTACATATTCATTTGCAAAACCTGTGTTGAGGCCCCAGAATATACAACCCCCTAAAGACAACACCAATTACATATTCTCTCCCTAACAAAGAGTGTGTGTGTGACTGAGGGAGAGGTGGAGTGATTTCTATCGCAAACCTGCAAAGCAAGCCACATGCTCAAGCTCAGGAGGAAGGGGCTTGTTTACCCACCTGATTCATACAAAGGCTGCACATGGGGCCTGCTGCCTGGTAGGCGCAGTGGACCTTGGAGCTGTGGGCCTAGAGGAGCTTTGATTGGTTTTCCACACTGCAGAAAGCTCCAGTTGGGAGCTCAGAACCAAGTTCTAGGGAGAGATCATCAGGTCCCTTTCATTCAGGACTGAGAGTTGAAGAGCACATTGGTCTTCCAGAGACTGTTGATCAAGCACTTCCCTGAGCTCATTAGATGTCACACTGTAAAGAAGTGGATGGCCTCCCCATCTCACTTCACCAACAAGAAACCCACGGAGACCAGCCCATCTTCCAAGCCCATCATTGGCGTGAAATCAGATCTCGGAGTCCTCAGAACACACAGTTCTCCGTGATTTATTTACCGTATGTTCCCATCAGTGCCTTTCAACTGAACCCAGTCGCAAGTTTTCAGTCATTCATTCATCCAGTCAACATTTTCTGAAACCTGCTTTAATCAAGGGTTTTCATTCACACTGAAAAAAACAAAGTAATTCTGACATGAATCCTACCCTCAAACGCTGCACTTAAGAAGGAGCACTTGAGTTAAGATGGAAAGACAGGTAGAGTTTGGAGAGGAAGAACTGAGGAGGAACAGAGCTAGCGCCTGGAGGATGAGGACACAGCAGGCAGACAGACTAGTCCACAGTCTGCTGGCCCGGAGCACAGGGCGTGGGCAGACCGCAGAGAGAGAGAAGTTGGGCTGGAGGCACCTTGCTAATGTCATCAACAGTGGCTGCTGCTGCTAACACCAGGGTCACGTAAGGACTATCTACTCTGTTCTGGAAATTGTGGTAAGTAGTTCATTTCACCATCAGCCTCAACAAGCAAGGTGCTCTGATGACCCCGGTGGCTGTAGAAAGGCTTGATGATATACCCAAGGTCAGCTGTACATGTGAGCAGAGTTTCAAACCAGCTAGGGTCAACATCAGTGGCCATTCATTCTGCTGTCTGCTGCTCTTTCTCCACTTTGTGCTGGTCACTGAATTCCAAACTATGCAATTTGAACTTCATTTGTTTAGTAGTAGCCAGGAGCCATTGAAGTCAGCTAACATTTTGGAAGAGCACTGTCCTTCATTAGGGTTCATTCTATATTGCCAAGAGAAATCTGCGTCCTGTAATAGCTCAGTCTGGCCTTACACGAAGACCAGCAACAAGGTCCTGCAGAGACAACATGACCTTCACTTTGTAGCCTGTCTAT
>NW_003853022.1:6312-9495 GCF_000181295.1 Otolemur garnettii
CTGTCCACTTCCCAGGAGAAGTGGCACAGGGGCTGGGTTTGATCTAAACTCAGAGATGCGAACAGTGATGATAACACTGCTGGGTTTTGTTTTTGTATTTTTTAAGTTAGTCTGTCCTCTTGGCCTGATTAATATTTCCGGAAAGTTTCATCCAAGCACAAGAAGGTTCATCCCCACATGCAGCCTCACCAAGTATCTGGTTTTCTCCTGCAGATTGTCTTCAAAGTTACTGATTTCTTTTTAAGAAAGCGTCTTGGATCCTTTGCGATCTTCCAACCTTCCCTGAGAGGAACTGTATTTAGCGTGAGTTCATCTTCCTGATTCTTCCCAGAAAGACTTAGCAGTTCAGGAAAAGGCAGCTCTTGGCCAACTGGTTAATGCTTTTCACCTGGCCCATCTCTGTTTCCTATACCTCCCTACAACATTTTTTCAGCTTTAACATTACATTTCTTTCTGCTTTCAAAATCTTCCCCCCGGGTCCTTGCTGGGTCGAGCTATTTATAGAAGCACTCAGAGAAAAGCTTACTTGACATTCTGAGCCACTGGCCCAACGAATCTGTACTGTGGCTACAAAGGATAACCAACCTTCCTCAGAGAGTCCAGAATGGAGTCTAGCCGAACCCCCACCCCACCCCCCCTGTCTGTCTTCAACCTGCATGTGGAACATCCGCCCGTCTGAACTCCTCTCTTGCCCGTCCCAAACCTCCTGAGCCCTAACAATGTGTCTTCCAGAGCTCAATGGCTCAGAAAAGTCTCCTAAATTCTGCGCATAAAGAGGGACAGAGCAAAGTGCCCCCACAAAGTAGGGAGGACCCTCAGGCCTGGCCACTGAAAGAATCATTGTAAACCAGAGAGCCCCCGGCCCACAATTGATGTCCACTGCCACTCATCAGAACCTCTTATGAACGCTTAGAGCACCCCTGTATCAGCCACTGTTTTTGTTTTGTTCTTGTTTTCTTGAGACAGAGTCTCACTCTTTCGCCCTGGGTAGAGTGCCATGGTAACATAATTGCTCAAGCAACCTCAAACTGTTAGGCTCAAGAAATTCTCTTGTCTCAGTCTCTGAGTAGCGGAGACTACAGGCGCCTGCCATAACCCCTGATTGTTTTTCTAATTTTAGGGGTCTCGAACTCCTGAGGTCAGGTGATCCACCCACCTCAGCCTCCCAGAGTGCAAGGGTATTAAATATTCTTTGACCCCCGGCAGGGTGGCTCACACCTATAATCTTAGCTCTCTGGAGACAGAGTGAGACTCTATCTTAAAAATAAATAAACAAAAATAATAAATGCTCAAATATTAACTCCTTCTACCCTTACAATAACCCTATTATGTAAGTGCTACTATATCCCAGTCTTATAGATAAGGAAACTGAGGAACAGAGAGGTTTAAGACCTCATTCCATCACACCACTAACATGTGGCTGTTGTGGATTAAATTGTATTCCCCCAAATTCACAGGTTGAAAGTATTAACCCCCCACATCTCAACATGTGACCTTATTTGGAAATAGTCTTTCAGGTGGGCCTTAGTACAGGAATATGACTGGTGTCCTTATTTTTTAAAAAGGGAAATTTGCTCACAGAAGCCAGACAGAGAGGCGGCCACAGGAAGGTGAAAGCAGAGAGACCTGTAAGGTAAGGAATGGCAAAACTTACGGCAAAACTTACAGAAGCTGGGAGGGGCCTGGATCACTGTCTTCCTCACAGGTGTCAGGAAGAGCCAACCCTGCCCACATCTGACCTAAGGTGTCTGTCCCCCCTCCACCAGGAGGCAGTGGTCATCTGGGTGAGAGTGGAGTCACCTCCTTATAGTGGCTCCAGCAATCTCAGAGTGGCAGGGCCAGGATTCAGATGAGATGAGGCCTCAGGCAAGGCCAAGGCATGAGCCCTCCATGTGCAGAGGCTGCCTGGGACAGGCCAGTTGGGCTGAACCCTGCCGCCATGTTGGAAGAAGGCACAGTTTGTGTCTGCACCAACCGCGGGTGACCCTGCCTCCCAGAGCAGCTGCTGAGGGGCCCCAGGAGCCTGAACCTACTTCCCATGCATTATCATCCTGCCACAAGGTGAGCAACTCTGCCGGCCACCAGGGGTCAGAGAGGGAGTGACTTTTGTAAGGGCCATGTTCCCTCACAGGGGACAGCACAGGCTCCCCCACTCCCAACCTCACAGACTGGGAAGAGGCAGCAGAAACCCAGGCCTGGAAGGAAAACCACAGGGCAACAGCAAGTGAGTGTTCCCGGAGGCCTCCAGAGCTGGGAGTGGACATAACGCTGCCCATGGCTGTCAGTGCTGAGAGAAGGAGGCAGACCGGCTGTTTCTCGGGCCTCCCAGCACTGCTCTCAGGCCGGATGCCCAGCTTTCTAGCCCCTGGCCACCCACAAGCCTAGCACGAGCAGGTTGACAGCTCGGTTCCCTCCACCTGTTGCCCTTTCAGGTAGGAATTTTTCACTCAACAGAAAACTTCTGAGCCCTTCCTGTGTGCCAGGCCCTGGTCCAGGCACTGAGGATGGACACAGGAAGGAGTGTCTCTCTCTCTCTCTCACATACACACACACTCGAGGTGTGTTCCTTCATCTCAGGCCTTTCAGGCCTTCTCCGTCTGTCAGAGCTGTTGGCATCATCAGAAGACCCGGGGGTTTCAAGTCCGTTGCCCAGTTTAAAGCTTCCTTCCAGGTTAAAGAAGCAGAGGTGGCCTTCTGCCCTCCAGAGGCTGCACAGAGTGACTGCCCAGATGGGTCTTTTGCCATGGACCCCACACAGACACTGGAGTTGCTGTGTACTGGAGAGTTCTGTTAGGACGACGTCTGGGATCAGTCAACAGCAGACACTATCCAGCTGTGGTGGGACATTAGCCAGGTCTCCTCCCTCACATCAAGGAGCAAGGAGATTCTCTGAGCCCCAGGGGAGTCCAGAATTGCTGATGTACCACTAACAAGTTGCGGGGTCTTAGGTGGTTCATCCCAATCTCTGTCCCTCTGTGTCCCATCAAATGACAGGTTGACAAGAAGACCCCACAGGTAACTTCTAGCTCTTTAAAGCTCTCTGAGGCCCAGACACAGCCCAAGTCCCATGTCACCACTGCACTGGTCCCAGCACCCCTCTTGGGTTCTGCTCTTTGCCTGGAAAAGGGTGTTGCCATGCCAGGCAAACCTTGTTTGCTTCCTGAGCAACATGGAGAAAAGTGA
>NW_003853022.1:10970-12747 GCF_000181295.1 Otolemur garnettii
ACAACAGAATGGAAAATATATACTAATGTCTTTTCCTTGGTCCGACATTCAAGAAAGAGTGGAGCTTCAGGCCATCAGAGAAATGCTTCCCAAACTCTTGAAGAATATGACCCTTTTCACGGAACCCACTGTCTTAGTGAGTGGAATTCACTAAGAAAAGACACAGTACAAAAGTTTTTAAAATGAATTTGTATTTAATTAGAGTGACAGCTACATCTTTGTAAGAATTGAGTAACACACACACACACACACACACGTGAGATGAATTTCATCAATGCCCGGGGAAGGCTTGGACTGCTGAGGAATTAGGTGACCCTTGCAACCAATCTACAATAACCAAAACCCCCAAAGACACTCCCCTAGTGGGAGAGAATGTACTTAGGAATAAAAGCCCAGAAGTATTTGTGATTGTCTTGAAAACTCATATCTATTACTCAGTGACAAACATTATACCAGTGTTTTTCAACCTTTTTTACCTCACAGCACACTTGAACCTATAGTTAAACTTTCATAGCACACTTAAATTGTTGATCAAAAAATAGAATATAAAAGAATATATTTACTGTGCTATGAACTTTTCAAAAATAATTTAATTAATGATATTTAAAAATTTTTGCAGCACACCTAAGATCCTCTCATGCCATCCCACTGTGTCACAGCACACCTGTTGAAAATCATGGCATTATACTAACCAACCAGCCATGCAGTAAATCCGGCATTGGAAATTGCAAGTCCTGTTCCAGCGCCAGTTGGTGTGGTGATTGATACTGGTGTGTTCCTGGGGACAAAAGTAAAATGAAGAGAGAAAACAGTAAAATGAAGAGAGATGCAGATAAAACGCTTGCATAGAAAGAAGACCATCGGTCAGGATGTGCCCCAGTGCAGTGCTTCTGAAACTTGAACGCACAAGTCAAACACCTGGGCATCTTGTAAAAATGCAGATGGTCCAACAGGTCTGGGTTGGTGCCAAAATTCTGTATTTCTAGAAAGCTCTCAGGAGGGCTGATACTGCTAATCCAAGACCACACCCCTGAGTGGCAAGGCCCTAGCCTAGGCGTGTCACCAGAAGGTCCCATCTTTCCTGAGCCTAACTCAGTTTGCAGACAGCAGCCCACAGGGGCTACAGGTAGTGACCAGTCACCAGGAGGCTGGCTGCCCCACTGACCAACAATGCCTGAGTTTACTTCCAAACAAATGGCACCCAAAGGAGCGGCGCCTTTGAGTTAAACTTCTTTCCACCCCACCCCCTCCGTCCAGCTGCGGGGAGCAGGGCTCTTCCAGGTACCAAGTGTTCTCCGCCCCCTTCCCGGGGCAGGAGGAAGCGCAAGGGAGACCAGACCCTCTTAAGAGGCGGCAGCTGAGCCTCTGGCAGAAGGTGAGGGCCAGCGTGGATGAACCAGCCAGCAGCCCCTCTGCTCTGCAGCCCCTCCTGAACTCCCTCTGTGGCCTGGGCCACAAATGTCGTGGCTCTAGCAGGAGCAAGCAGCTCAGGAGTGCTGGGCAGGACCACTTCCAGCATCGCCCTGGCCTGGAAGGTAAGACCCCAGAGCCACACAGCCATTTCTTTCTCTGGGGGCCACTGCATCATCTCCCTTTCTGAGGGACTCTACTTTTCTGCAGAGTCCATGGTGATCCCTTGGCCACCAGTACGACTTGAAAGTAACTGAAAATACCTGGTAACTTCTATTGTCTACCCCATCTTCCCCCCAAAACAGATGAGTCTGCTCTCTGGCACAGTGTCCCTTTAGTTGAGATCCCCTCTCCTGTGGACATTGGA
>NW_003853022.1:12817-14703 GCF_000181295.1 Otolemur garnettii
GAGATGCTTTTGAAGTTTTTTAAAGTGGCCCTGATTAGCTTAAGACGTTCTTACTAGCGTCCTCCCTTCCTGGGCCGGCACATTGAGCAGATGTGCAGGGAACCAGGGCAGGAGCTGCAGGTTAACTCCCACCTAGGTGAGCAGCAGGGTTCTCTAACTCTCTTCCCCTGGATCTTTGGCTAGAAGTTAAATAGTGGAGAGTGGACAAGAGGAGCGTGATTATTTTTTGCACCACCTGCTGCCTGGTGTGCTGGTCTGCACTAAACAACTACTTGTTGGTTGGATGATGGGGTCAGTGAAGGGGACAGCTGCAGCATGGCTCCCTGGCCAGTCACAGATCGGGATGGAGACAGGATGTCCCACTGTCACTCACCACTGGGCACTTCTTCCCAAAGCCCAGGCGCTGGCTCTCTCTGCTCTATTTCTGTTCTTTGGCCAGGCTCTGTTCTCCCCTGACCATTCATTCAGGGTTTTAAATTTGAAACAATTTTGCTTCAGAACTGAGCGTCCTAGCCTAGCACTCACGAGGCTCTGTGGCCTCTGGGGAATGACTGGCACCCACTTAGCGGCACCAGGGATGGGGGTGTGCGTCAGTGAGACCACCCTGACCAGGATGACGATCTCCCACTAGCAATCTGCAGAGCAGCGTCCAGGGCCTGCGTTCCGAGTGGATCGCATCAGAGGCTCTTCCAGGTGTTTCCTTTCAGGCAGCTGATTGTGTGCATTCAATGCACTCAGGAACTGAGCAAAACACCAGGGCCTCCAGGCCCTAATCAAGAACAGGCAGGTTTCCCCCTGGAGGTGGAGGTGCATGCTGGGGCAGAGGCTGTGCTGGCAGGTGGAAGGATGGTGAGGAAGACCTCGGCGTCCCTGTGCCTTGTCGGTGACGTTGAGGCTCTGAGGAGGGTCTTTTCCTCTGAGAATGAGGTACAGGAATGGAAAGCTGTGAACTGAGACCCAGATGCGCAGGGATGTGCTCTGGCAGACCCCAGGGCCCTGAGGAGTAGGCTGTCTGCAACAGCAGGGAAGAAAAGCAGTTCTTAGTTATCACAGAAACCCACGTGGAGCACATTCTCCCAGTGCACCTGCTGGGCTTAGCTGCAGGCGCAACATTCCCAATTCCCTTTGCAAAGGTGCTTTGTTCATTCTGTTGAAGTGAGCTCCAGTCTCCCTCTGCCGCCCCATGGCCCAGACACCTGCTGGCCACGTGAGCCCAACCCTGAAATAAAGGTCCAAAGCCCGCAGCTGGGAGCCGGCATAGTGGCCAAGCATTCTGCCCATTGGCCAATTCCCATGTAAAGTGATCTGCTTACTCCCAGAACTCCCGGGTTTCGACTCTTGTTTTAACTCCTCCAATTTAGCTGGATCTATCTCAGAGGTCTCTCGGCCTCAGCTGCACTTTGAAATCACCTGTGTGAGTCCCCATTGGCTCTGGTTTCATCAGTCTGGGCTGTGATCTGGGCATTGGAATGATTAAAAGCCCCTCAGCTGATTCTAATAGGCAGCAAAAGTGGGCACCAGGGGCCACCAAAGTGTTTCTCTGACGGGATTTACCTCCCTCCTCTGCTTTATTCAGAGCAGGGATGACTTGGAGAAGAAAGATTTGATTAGGATACACCGCAGAAATTACCCTTGTTCTTTCCTCCTTGTTTTTAAGGGCAAATTCACCAGCTGACTGCTCTTTTCCTTATAAGGGAATTTTAAAATACTGTTGACAAAAAAATCCCAGATAGGATTTCCAAATAATACAGGATGCCCAGTTAAAATTAAATTTCAATGATCAATGAAATTTTTTAGTAAGTCCTATGCAATATTTGGGATATATTTATACTTAGAAATTCGAATTTAACTAGTCATTCTATATTTTTATTAGACAAATCTGTTTA
>NW_003853022.1:14733-15840 GCF_000181295.1 Otolemur garnettii
AATCCCAGATAGGATTTCCAAATAATACAGGATGCCCAGTTAAAATTAAATTTCAATGATCAATGAAATTTTTTAGTAAGTCCTATGCAATATTTGGGATATATTTATACTTAGAAATTCGAATTTAACTAGTCATTCTATATTTTTATTAGACAAATCTGTTTACAATAGATATATTAATCAGAATAATATTCTCTTTATTACAAATGACAAAATTCCCACTCAAACTAGTTCAAAGAGAGAAACCAAAGGAAATATATTGGCTTACATACTGCAAAGCCCATGTATTCCAGCTGGATGCAGGTGTATCCAGGGATCTCTCTCCATCTTTTAGTTCATTCCTCCATTTCCAAACATGTGTGCAGGGCAAGGAGGCTTCTGCTCTCAGGCATCATATAGCTGCAACAGCCTAAGACCCGCCCCCCAGAAGAGAGAAAATCTGTCCCGAGAGCTCCAAAATCAGGGAAGATTGGTTTTTGTGGCTTGAGTCATGTTACTCCTGAACCACTGTGGCCAAGGACATTGAGGATAGTAGGCCCTCCACATCTGTGGGTCTGCATCCATGGGTTCCATCAACTTTGGACTAGAAATATTTGCGGAGAAAATAATGCTGCAAAGTTTTAAAAAACAAAATTAGAATTTGCGTGTGCTGAATACTACACAGAATCCATGTGAATGGAGTGACGTTGGCATTGTATTAGGTATGATAAGTAACCTAGAGATGATTTAAAATACATGGGAGGATATGTGCAGGTTACAGGCAAAAACCTATGTCATTTTATATCAGGGACTGGAGCATTCTTGAATTCTGGGATCCTTCGTGTGTGTGTGTCTGGGTAGGGGGGGTATCCTGAAACCAGTGCCTCATGGGTACTCTGGTCTTGAGGGCATCACATGACCATGTGTTCCCTCCTCACTGAATCACATGGATCATCATGATAGACCAGGGTGTGGGTGGTTTTTCCAAGGGAAAGCATCTTCAGCAAACATGTCTCCCTCAGAAGAGGAGGACATGCATGTCTTGCTCACCAAGCACATGCGTATATGTGGCCTAAGCAGGGAAGAATCTCAATTAAGACAGCACATGGGGTCAGAAAGAGAGGTGAC
>NW_003853022.1:15860-17243 GCF_000181295.1 Otolemur garnettii
ACTCAAACTAGTTCAAAGAGAGAAACCAAAGGAAATATATTGGCTTACATACTGCAAAGCCCATGTATTCCAGCTGGATGCAGGTGTATCCAGGGATCTCTCTCCATCTTTTAGTTCATTCCTCCATTTCCAAACGTGTGCAGGGCAAGGAGGCTTCTGCTCTCAGGCATCATATAGCTGCAACAGCCTAAGACTCCCCCCCCCCCCAGAAGAGAGAAAATCTGTCCCAAGAGCTCCAAAATCAGGGAAGATTGGTTTTTGTGGCTTGAGTCATGTTACTCCTGAACCACTGTGGCCAAGGACATTGAGGATAGTAGGCCCTCCACATCTGTGGGTCTGCATCCATGGGTTCCATCAACTTTGGACTGGAAATATTTGGGGAGAAAATAACTCTGCAAAGTTTTAAAAAACAAAATTAGAATTTGCATGTGCTGAATACTACACAGAATCCATGTGAATGGAGTGACGTCGGCATTGTATTAGGTATGATAAGTAACCTAGAGATGATTTAAAATACATGGGAGGATATGTGCAGGTTACAGGCAAAAACCTATGTCATTTTATATCAGGGACTGGAGCATTCTTGAATTCTGGGATCCTTCATGTGTGTGTGTCTGGGTAGGGGGGGTATCCTGAAACCAGTGCCTCATGGGTACTCTGGTCTTGAGGGCATCACATGACCATGTGTTCCCTCCTCACTGAATCACATGGATCATCATGATAGACCAGGGTGTGGGTGGTTTTTCCAAGGGAAAGCATCTTCAGCAAACATGTCTCCCTCAGAAGAGGAGGACGTGCATGTCTTGCTCACCAAGCACATGCGTATATGTGGCCTAAGCAGGGAAGAATCTCAATTAAGACAGCACATGGGGTCAGAAAGAGAGGTGACTCTCCACAGTTCTCTAAATGGACCTGTGTGGTGGTCAGCAGCTCTGGCAGGAGGGCACCCAACCCCCTGCCTTGCTCAGTGTCCTCCCACAAAGTCATGTGCAGGTAGAAGGGATGAAGGCCTTTAGACTGTCATCTGGGGGCCACAGGGCATCCTCCTTCCAGCGTGTGTACCCCTCTGCGTACAAAAGCGGGAAAACTCTCAGTCCGGTTTGGGGGGACCACTTCTGATGCTCGAATGACTCACTGTGCCCTGGTAACCTCACCAAAGTGACACCTGGGAATTGCCTGGTGCTGTAAGTGTGTGGTCCAGAGAGCTCCTGAGAGTGGAAGAGCCACAGCACCATCCTGCTTTGTGCTGTGAACTCCCTATTCACACAACTGTCTTATGTTTGAGTTCTAGACTGTTCCACAAGAGCATATGTTTCTTGAAGGCAGGGATTCTCCCATCTTTTGCTCCATGGGGCCCAACACAGGGCTTTGTTGAATGTTGAA
>NW_003853023.1:0-8224 GCF_000181295.1 Otolemur garnettii
AAAAAAAAAAAAGAAAAAAAAAATCAAGGTATAAATGTATTCCCTCAGAGTGAGAAGGTGTCAGCAAAGTTTAATACAGTAAGTATATTTAAACATGGTTCTGTTAGAGAGATAAATGGGAGAAAGAGGAGTTGAGGAAGTACATTTGTGGTAGGTAGATTGCAACCCCTTCCAATGATTTCTATGTCCTAATCCCTGAAACTTGTATGCAAAAAATAATTTGCAGGTGGGATTAAAATGAAAGCTCTAACAGAGGGAGATTATCCTGGGTTTTTCAGGTGGACCCAATATGATTATATAAATCCTATGATCTAATAATAAAAAAAAAAAAGAATGAGGGCAGCACCTGTGCCTCAAAGGAGTACGGATGGTGCCAGCCCCATATGAGAGGTGGTGGGTTCAAACTCAGCCCTGGCCAAAAACTGCAAAAAAAAAAAAAAAAAAGAAAAAGAAAAAAAAATGCAAAAACAGCAACAAAAAGAACCAGAAGAAAAACAAACAAACAAACAAACCATAAATAAACTTAAATATAAGTATTCTGAAAAAATTATGTAAATCCTTAACAACAGAGACCCTTTCCCAACCAGGTCAGGAGATGGTCAGGAGATGTGACTATGGAAGAACATCACAGGGAGTTACCGGCTCTGCAAATAGAAGAAGGGATCCGTGAGCCAAGAATTGTAGGTTACCTCCAAGCTGGAGAAAGCAAGGAGAAAAAACTTCCTGTAGTTCCTCCTGAAGGGAGCACAGGCTTGGGACCTTGATTTTATCCCAGTGAGACCCATGTCAGACCATTAGCCTTTAGAATTGTGAGATAGGAAATTTGTCTTATTCTAAGCTACTAAATTTATGATAATTTGTTAGGCAGCAAGAGAAAACTAATGCAGCATTCTTGACAGACAACATACCAAAAGCAAAATTTTAATTGTAAGTAACAACATGATGTTTTTGTACCACTCTGTGGAAGTGCAAGGCAGAGAATGTTGACAGAGGAAGCAGTAGAGACAAGCAGGAATTGAACAATGGAAGCCTTTGTACAAAGGCATAGCCTTGGGATTATCTTGTAAATTATTGCATGTCTTTTGATTTTAAGTGTGGTTAAATTTACATTTTAGAAACGTCTTTCACCTCACTAACCTAAATGTCCGGAGGAGTTGGAGAATTCAGGGGAAATTTTAAATCTGAACTAAGACAGCAGCAGTGAGAATCAGTGGATAACAAAGGATATTGGAGATACCTTAATAAGGGACAATCTTCACAGTTTGATGACGAAATCATGGATAAAATATATGCTTAATTCCTTATCTACATCTGAGTATTTTTGTCTTGCAAAAAAGATGCTAGTCTCATAGACATGACAGATAAGCGACATGTCAGTCTCAAACTGTCTATAGGAGGATGTCTGTATTTAAATATTTAGTCACCTGCGCTGACTACTCTCAAGATAAAATTGATTCCCTTCAAGTGGAATGTGAGAGAGGGAAAGAGAATTGAAACCTGTTATTTAAACCTCTATCCCCTTTGAAAATTTTCTCCTTTTCTATTTATAACAACTCTGTAACCTCACTAGAGAGATTGTCATGTCAGTATTAAATTCCCACCAACCTTCAATCCAAATTTTCAGTTGTATGCTCAATCATTTGATTTTTCTCTAAAATTTTATTCTGTACATAAGAAAAAGTGTAAAATATAAATTTTAGTAAAATTTACTAAAGTTCACTATAGGAGTCCAATCTTAAAAAGCAGAGAGGCTGTATTTTGTTAAAGCACAGGAAAAGATCAAATCACAGGAAAGACTAAACAGCAAAATCATTGAGTTTAAAATTATTTCTTACTCACTTAGTGGAACTGGTGAATTTCTTATAAATATGTCGGCTTTATAACAATAACAAAAACTAAATGTTTTGCTCTCTCTGTGCCCATTCCAAGAGTCCTCACTACACAGCAGGGTTGTTGTGCTGCCTCCTATCAATCTCCCTTCCTCATCTCCCACGTTCAGTCCACCTTGTTTTTTTTTTATTATTATTATTCATTCAGTCCTTCTAGCCCATGCTTTCACATACACTGCTCTTAAAAAAGATTTGTTATGTTAGATATGTGTTTAACATTTAATTTGGCTTTCCAATACCTCCTAAATTTTTTTTCAAAGCATTTCTAGGTACTTCAACATAGGGTTCACTTATTTTATCCAAAACTATAACACAATATTTACCAAATTGCTCTCTCTATTCCAATCCAGACTAACATTCTTCATGTCTACTATCTGCTTTACTTTTTCACTTTTCCTTGATGGTACAGAGCCTATACTATTATATATATATAGTAAGTAGTGTAAATGTGTGTGTGTGAACATATATATTCAACAAGGGATAATTGAATATCTATCCAAATCTTACCTATTCTTTAAGAACTAATTTAAATTCAAATGCTTTATCATATTTTCTTTCAGTTCCTCTTAAAATGTTAATTCAATAACTATGAATCATATATCTTACTGATTATTTTTTCTATGCTGTTTGAATTATATTCCCAACTTGAAACTCTGTGCTGCATAGCCTTTCACTCCTTCCCTTCAGTCCTCCATGAGATAGTGACCACTGTAGCAATAAACACATAGCATGTGCCAATAAATATTTATTGGTTGATAATTTATTATTCAACGATTCACGCTCTTACATATGTTAAGCAACTTCCCCAGAATCTTCTCCCGGATTTGTCCAGTCTTTATACAATACACAATGGGGTTCATCAAGGGTGGCACCAGCAAGAACATATCTGCAATGAGGATTACCACTAGGGGGCGTTTGTGCTTGGCAAAGCGATGCATGGCAGCCAGCGTGATGATGGGCAGATAGAAGATGAGCACAGCACAGATGTGGGAGACACAGGTGTTTAGGGCCTTGAGCCTCTCTGCTAGAGATGCAATGCTGAGTACCATCTTCAGGATCAGCACATAAGACAAAACAATCAATGCCAAGTCTAGCATAGTACAGAGAGCAACAAAGAAACCATAGATGACATTAATCTTGTTGTCAGAGCAGGCCAGCTTCATGGTATCTTGATGAAGACAGTAAGAGTGGGAAAGAAGATTCTTTTTACAATATTTTAACCTCCTTAGAGTGAAAGGAAATGGAAGCACTAAAAGAATGCTCCTAATGGCTAAGGTTAGTCCTATCTTAGCAACCCGGTTGCTAGTAAGGATAGAACTATATCTTAGGGGATTGTGAATGGCAAGAAAGCGGTCCAGAGACATAATTAGAAGCACTGATGATTCCATGACAGTGAATCCATGGATGAAGAATTCTTGAGCAAAGCAGGCATTAGGTGAAATTCCCATGGCATTGAACAAGAAGATCCTCAGCATGGTAGGAAGGGAGGAGAGAGACAGGCCCATATCAGAGACAGCCAACATGGCAAGGAAATAATACATGGGCTCATGAAGTGAGGACTCTGTCTTTATAATAAAGAGAATGGCACAGTTGCCTATGATGGCAACCAGGTACATGAGGCAAATGGGGATGGAGATCCAAATGTGGGCATGTTCCAGTCCTGGGATCCCAATCAGAAGAAAAAGCTTGACTTCGGAGTTATTGAGAACAGACATAGTTACTGGAAATAAGAGCTCTTTAGCCAGATCTGCAACAGCATAAACAAAAAGTAAACATGCGTTTGGATAAAACTCAGTTTTATAGAAATAAAGATTTCATTTATATACTATGCTCAAAAACATGTTTGGCAATTTAATCAACTGCAATTTTCAAAATTTACCATTAGTCCTTAAACATGGTCACATTCTCCAACATGGAAAATTTACTTCTAACAATTTATCCCATGTTGGTGATACTTTTAGCATTTTTTACACAATAATATAACATCAAACCAAATAAAGTAATAACAAAATGAGGATGCTTTTGTTGACTCAATAATAAGCACCCAGAATCATTTCTTCTGCTTTTCCCATACAATCTTTTGTACTGTTTTGATGCAACCCTATTTGCCAACGTTCATCACCACACCATGCACACTGACTGCTAAAGGCTAAAAAGCATAGAGTTTTATTTATTTTCATGTATCTATCATCAACATAACTTATGAAATATGAAAGGCCCAGCAAATATACAAAGCATGAACATATATAAAAGACACATAGACATGTAGAAACAAGGGATATAGATCCCTTCCTCTCATGTTTTCCTTTGTAAACTCATTCTTACACAGAGTATGCATTTAGACATGGATGAACTTCAGAAAAAAAATAGCTCAACAGACCTGGTTATTCAGAAATATTGACATGGTAGTTGGTAATCGAAATCATGAAAGTAAATGAAATCATACTGGAAAAACACATCAATTACAAAATTTAAAGCTCATAGAACCCTGAAGAGCAGCGAGATTGTTAAGAAGATGTTGCAAAGGAACATCCAGAGAGGTAGGATGGAGTAGGTGCCAAAAAAAGTTAGTTAAGGCTATGCTCAAATCAAACATTGCCCAAACCACTTAAATTTTCTAATCTTTAACACAAAATAAATCAGTCCTCTGGCTAATGCACAAACATATGAGCACAAGCTCAGGTTGGGAATTCAGCCTCTATGAATCTAGGCAAGCTGCTCAAGCCACCAAGCAGCTTTTCCTCTTCTGTCAATTATTGTGAATAACAGTACCTACCTCAGAGTTGCTTTTGACAGTCTGATATAGGCTCTAATATAGGGAAGATAATCAGTAAATACAAACTATTAATATATGCTTCAACAAATTGCCTAGTCACCCCTTTCAGACCTCAAGCAATAGACTGGCTGAAGAGAAATTTTCATTTTTTAAATTGACAATAAAGCTTACTTTTCTTTGTCATGTTTTTAAATAAAAGGGACCCTACTGACATCTGCATAATTAAAAATGCCCCAATATTTAACTTTTTCTATTTAGCTTTCATATTATACCTATTTAATTTTCAGACCATGCCATCTGCTCTCCATTCACACACTGGCCACTTCATCCTCCCCATAGACATTTATTCACAGATAGGCTATTTAACAATGCTTTGGTTTTAGCTTTACAAAGGGATTTTTAGCTCCTTAAATTTACCAGAACCAGATGCTCAGTACATCCCTGAAAAACAAGAGCAAGACCTCTCCACTTTGATCTGCACATTATGTAGGTGTACCTACTTCTGTTTTCCTCGGGGTGCAGGCCCTCGAGAGTAATCAAGCTTACCCAGAAAGCACTGGGCTGGGGGTGGTGCATTAACACTTTGGGACACTCAAGTACCTCAGGAGGCTATACGTAAATTGTGAGGCAAAGCTGGTAGACTACTCAAGGAAAAAGTGAATACTTCAATTCACCTTGACTGAAGAAACTTCTTAGGAAGTATTTGTTGAGATTGAGAAATGTAATTCAAATAACAGGCTATTTGTAATAAAAATACTTCAGTTCCAATTCTAAGCCATACCACTTAGCTTATCTTCATTTCAGCATAATGCTCCACAAATTGGAGATAGTAATATACAAGTATAAATATTTTAAAAATAACATAGGAACTATAAAATGATTTTCCAGTAATTCAATTCATGTCTACTATCCATTTATGGCAAATATCATTAGATTAACATTGAAGTAAACATGACTTGTCATACTCTGTTAGATTTTTAAATAAGACATCTCAAAACTACATACCTTCTGACTTGTATATTACATCCATGAGAAGTTGTTTGAGGGCTACCCTTTGCATTTCATTTATATCTTTCTAATTTTTATACCAGTCTTACGAACATTTAAACTAAATATTACTCCAAGTTATGAAGGAGTAAAAAAATTGAATAAAATTTAAGTAAAAAGAAACTACAAATTTGTAAAATGAAAATATATAGACAGATATGTAGATACATGATTAAGTCTTCTTAAACACATTTCTAAATTAAAAAAAAGATTTGGCCCAAATAATGGAAAGTATTTACATTAATAATAAACAGAATTATTATTAATATTGTTGCTACCCAACTGGGTGTATTGCCCACTACACAGACAAGAGCCAGTATACTGGGATTGTAATGGAGAGGAATTTTTCAAATCCATCTCCCTGAGAATATGAGAAACAAGGTTTTTTTTTTTAACAGTTTGGCAGGTAAAGAGCTAGGTAATTGGAGCAAAATCTAGTGTTAAATTTATTCCTGGGTTGGAGGTCACAGTTCAGGTTGAGCCAGTTTCTTTGTATGGGCCGCTGGTCTGGGTGCATCAGCCAATCCCTGACATTGGAGACCTGGAAGATATCTCAGAAACTATCTTCAGTTTTCAAAAGATTGATGCTATTTATGAAGAGAGTTAAGAATCTTATGATTACCAGCTATGTCACTCTAGAGTAGCAATTATGAATAGTGACTAATTATTATCATTATTTTTATCTTGGCCTATTCCTTCCCAGAGTGATGAGGGCTTTAGGCCAGTTCCCACTTTGCATCCTATGTGCAAAAAGCATTTTCAATATGATTTAAAATAATAATATAAAAATACACAGCCAGGCTTAAATAAAAGATAATCATCTCTTTGAATGAAAAAAGGAACAGAAATGTAAAACAATGAACAGGAGTAAACCTACTCATTGTCAGATCCACATCTGGAGAAGACCATCAACTCCCATGGGATAATTGAGATTAAACTGTTTTATTACAGCTCAACCAGGTTTATTGTACTCTGCTAGAGGAAACCAAAATACAAGGATTCCATTAATGAAAGAGTTTAACATGATAGGTGCTGGGCAAGGAGATGAGAGAAAAGTTCTCAATTTCATCTTTGTGAAAATTGGGGAGAAATACTTATAAAGAACTATGGGAGCATATAAATTCTCTTATTTTCTTGGGCAGTTCTTGGAAGGTGGGGACCATAACACCATTTGAGTCAGTTTCTTGTTGTATGGGCTGCTCTGAGTGTGTCAGCCAATTCACTAGAATGCAGGACCTGGAAGATATCTTAAAATCTAACCTCAGGTTTCACAAGGGTCATGTTATCTACTGAGAAAGTTAAGAACTTTTGTGACCATCAACTTTGTGACTCCTGAGTAGCAATTATAGGAAAGCAAACTTGGGGACAGTGGCTAATTACCATCACTTATTTTAGCTATGCTAATGTCTTTGTAAAGATTAGGACACCTATAAGAAAACACTTGTAAGAAAAAAGAGTATGAACTTAAATAATATAGCAATTAGTCTCTTGTTAAGTGATTTCTTGGTAGCCTCAAGTCCTTTTCCTAATATCTGAGAAGACGTTCCTTGATGTGTTCAGGTCTCCAAACTTTTGGTTCCTCCTAGTCTAACTCTGCCATAGACTTGTGGGAACCAGAAAAATAGAACTGTGGTCTTGACCCAGTCTCCCTTCTGGAAATTTCCAGGAAATGTTTTAAGGAAATAATTTCTTTAGAGAAAATGGCAGAG
Organism: Otolemur garnettii; assembly: GCF_000181295.1. Taxonomy (NCBI): domain Eukaryota; kingdom Metazoa; phylum Chordata; class Mammalia; order Primates; family Galagidae; genus Otolemur; species Otolemur garnettii. Next base: position 7,422 of record NW_003853023.1, read on the forward strand.
CTAGAGGAACAGGTTCCCCATCAGAGCAAAACTCAGAAAACAGCACAAGGAATCTGTGGTGTGTACATAAAAGTCTTGATCAGCAGACGTGAGAAACTAAGGCTGAGAAGACCCTAGCTTAAATTCACTTCTGTTTCCCTATGTGAAAGAGGATGATAACATAATGCTATCTTAACACTATGGCTTTATCTCCTGAAGTATTCCTGAAGGATGAGTGCTTCCAAGACTGGAAAGGGTATAAGCAAGGCTGGGTATAGTGGAAGCTCCAAAATTTGGACATAGCACAGACTTAGTGGTTAAAAAAAAAAAAAAAAAGGATTTAAATTGGATACAATGGGAAGGAACTGTACCTGCCTGACAAGAGGAAAGTTTCACTTAAATTTGGAAAGGAAGGTATGAAATTTTAAAAGGCAGCTTAAGACCTTTCACTTCACCTATGTATTATTCATCCCAGAAATCATCTAATTGTTGATTCACAGTAAAACAAAATGCTAGACTCAGAACTCTGTGTGGAATATGGATTAGAAAACAGGGCAACTCTGATAGAAAGTTCAATTGTCTGCCTACTCAAAGAATGGGAAGGCAGACATCTCAGGTCTAGTAGTCAGTCATGGATAATAGGGTCCTTGCTGCTAGACTAGAATTAGAAGAGAAGAAAGAGCAAATGAGATGACATTATGGTTTCAAGTTACTGGTGAATAACTTTACAATAGGGACCAGACAACAACCTAGTTATGACAAACGAGCTACATGCAATTGGAAGGGAAGTCATTCATAGAGCAATATAAGGTAGTACTTGGCAT
>NW_003853023.1:8523-10995 GCF_000181295.1 Otolemur garnettii
AACTATTGCTGATACACATAGGAAGTTTGTTAAGTTTCAGACTGATCAGGGCTTTGCCAACTCTATCTCTTACCCTAAAATTAATTCTGCTGTTTTACTATTTCCTGTTAATCCATAAGGCCAAGAGGCTCCATAGATAAATATGTATATTACATTTTCAAGTTTACATAAAAAGTAGAACAAATTGACTTTGAAAACAAAACTATTTGAATATTTAAAAAATAGTCTTGCAAAATGTCTAGCACATTCAAGTAGTTCCTAATGCTTTCTTTTTTCCCTCTCTCTTGAAAAGGCCTACACTCTCTTCTTCTCCCCTCCTAGCTTATTAAAGCTCAGGCCTTTGCCTACCTTCTTTACCCTTGACTTGGTTAGGCAGATATTAACTATATACCTTTACTTTTATTGTTTCAGAATTGGCTTCATTTGCTGGATTTTGCCATCAGCAATTGCTATTGGCCTTTTTTATTTTATTTGACTGAATAAAGAAATTTGATTGAAATGACTCGTATTGATTAAAAAAGCTCTGAGGTGACTCCCTAAAGCAATAAATCTGGCTTGTAATAAAGTTCAAGGCTTTGGCCTCCCTTGACATTTATTTTACACATTATATTGTAATTTGTAGAAGAATGCAAGTTCCTTGAAATATATACATTTTAAAGTCATATTCATTAACATGAGACAGGAAGAAGTGTCATCTATCAAAATCTCATGTTTATTCATAAAAATACGTTTCTTTGAGAAGTCAGTTAATTTCTCTATACTTCAGTTTTCACTTTGGAAAGCAGGAATAATATCCCCATGTGAGAAATGAAAAAAATTGCAGATATAAAACATCTAGCATAGGCAATAAAACTTAATCCCCACCTTTCTCATTTTTCTTACTACCTACTCTACTTTTCTGCCTTTCTTACCCACACTTTACCAGCTGGGTCTAAAATGAAGCATTTAATTAATTAGTTAGTTAATTAATGTTGCAACGACATGCAAAAGCTAGTGACTAATCTTGGTAATTGTATATTTATATCTTATGTGGTTCATTTATTAAACTCAATTGGAATTATTGTAATATTTCTTAAAGAACATTGTTTTGTGTCTATAATCTCAGTAACTGGGAAAACTGAGGTGAGAGGATCACTTGAGCCCAGGAGTTCTAGATCAGCCTGGGCAACGTAGCATGAGCTTGTCTCTGAAAAATTAAAAAAAAAAAAAAATCTTAGTTGGATGTGATGGCTCCCACCTATAGTTCCAGCCATTGAGAACCATGACATGAAAATATCAGCTGAGCCCAGAATTTTTAGGCTGCAGTGAGCTATTGATACCAGAATTTCCCTCTTCAGTAGGTTCTTGGTCTTGGTGATTCAAAGAAAGAATCTGCAGATCAGAGATCAGTGGTAAGACAGGATTTATATACAGAAAAGAATACAGAAGTGCCAGATCTTCTGGCAGAGAGAAAACTCCAGTCAGGAGAGAAAAGTGCTTTCTCTCTCCCTCTCTGTCTGTCTGTCTGTAGGCTCTTTGTCTAGGGGGTATATGTAATCCCATGGGGCCCTCAGTAGTTACATTTAGCTGAGCTTGATAGTTACATTTAGCATGTCTGGGACATGTCTGGAACAAGATGTCTGGGATAAGTCTGCCCTGGGTAGTTACAATTAGCTTGTCTAGGACATGTCTGGAAGAACATGTCTGGGTCACAAATGAATGGCTACAGTCCCTTTCATTCCCAGGCCTAGGAAATGGGGACTCCCTGTCCACTCTCCAGCCCGCTGGTTCCTATGCTTGCTGCCACTGCACCAACAGCACCAAGGCAGAGGCAGCAGGTGCATGCCCTCCAGCTCCACCAGCTGGCTGGAATGCCACTTGTCCTGTATCACTATGATTGCACCACTGCCCTTCAGCCTGGGCTATAAAGTTAGATAACCCAATTCCTAAATAAATAAGTAAATATTCTTTTAAACTAATGTTTACCCTATCCTAAGATCTCTCATATGAAATATTTTTAAAATACAGAATTGATCTTGTTATAACAAGAAATACATTGTTGTCTTAATAGAGATTATTTATATACACATTTGCTTGTCTAACAAATATTTATTGACAATCAGAGGTATACAAAGCACTATTGGCACTATAAGTGAAATTATCTGCTATGGTAAATGCTACACAACATTGGAAAGAAAGAAATCAGATAAAGGGGTTAGAATATGACTGAAGTAGCTACTGTATTTAAGGAAGGCCTTTCTTAGGTGTGACTTTTGAGTAATGAATGACTGAAACACTTGTGGAAAGAGCATTTTGAGCTGAGATCTAGCAATCCTGAAATGGAAGAATGTTGGAATGTTTGAAGGGCTACAAAAAAAAGTGTGGTCATAGTACACTGGAGAAGTTTCTAAATGTCTTATCCTATTGGACTTTAGTAGCTATGCTAAAGCATATTGATTTTATTATAAACATGAAGGGAAATATTGGACAAAT
>NW_003853023.1:11261-16133 GCF_000181295.1 Otolemur garnettii
TTGACCAGTTTGTTACAGTCCCTTGGGTAGTCAACTTACAGAGGTCTGCAGTATATCATGTCATATTATATTATATTAACCAATTTTTGCAAACAGGCTGGAGAAAAAGAGGCATTAAATATGTCTTTGACAATGGCAAGTAGAATGGAGTAGAGAAAAAGCCCAGGGGTATCAGGAAGAAAAAGACAACCAACCAAGAAAAGCTGAATTTTCCAAAGGCAGAGGGTTAAATTCAGGCTGAAAAAAGATTGACGACAACAGAAGGATATTGAGAAACACGAAATATTTAGAAACCTTGAAATCAGAAATTGCTAATAAGTACACGCGGTGGTTTCTGAGCAGCTGCGGAGGTGCAGCTTCTACGCAGCACCGCCCTGCTTCGTCTCCTTGCTCCGCCCCTCGACGCCCCGCCCCTCGACGCCCGCGGCTCTTCGCTCCAGTTCCTGGGGCCAGCGGGCTCGTCGCCACTTGCAGACGGACTTCCGCGGTAGGCGCACGGCTTCCTGTTCAGAGGCTGTCTGGCGGTAGGTGGTGGGGACTCTGCCGCGACCGGTTTGGCGCGGTGACCGGGCGCCCGGGAGGCTAGAGGGTCGCATCTTGTGCCGTTGAGCCAAGGCCGGCCCTACACCGCCATGGCCCCAGTGGAGCTGGAGAACCACCAGCTGGTCCAGCCCGGAGCCGGCGGCGCGGTTCGCGGAGGCCCGGCGTCAGCCCCGGCTCCTCCTCCTCCGGGAGCCGCCCTGGCGGCGGCAGCTGCAACTGCAGCTAGCCCTGGCTACCGGCTGAGCACCCTCATTGAATTTCTGCTGCACCGGGCCTACTCTGAGCTCATGGTGTTGGCTGACCTACTTCCAAGGAAATCTGATGTGGAAAGGAAAATGGAAATAGTGCAGTTTGCTAGCCGGACACACCAACTCTTCGTTCGATTGTTAGCTTTAGTAAAATGGGCTAAAGATGTCGGCAAAGTGGAAAAATGTGCGATGATCTCAAGCTTTTTAGATCAGCAAGCCCTCCTGTTTGTGGACGCTGCTGATCGCCTGGCCTCATTAGCTAGAGACGCTCTAGTCCATGCACGCCTGCCTAGTTTTGCCATTCCATATGCTATTGATGTACTGACTACTGGGTCTTACCCACGGCTGCCAGCCTGTATAAGGGATAAAATTATTCCTCCAGACCCAGTCACGAAAATTGAAAAACAAGCCACACTTCATCAGCTGAATCAGATTCTTAGACATCGGCTTGTAACCACAGATCTTCCTCCTCAGTTAGCAAATCTTACGGTTGCAAATGGCCGAGTGAAGTTTCGAGTTGAAGGAGAATTTGAAGCCACCTTGACTGTAATGGGAGATGACCCTGATGTTCCATGGCACCTTCTCAAGCTAGAAGTTCTAGTTGAGGATAAGGAAACAGGAGATGGGCGAGCTTTGGTTCATAGTATGCAAATCAACTTTATCCATCAGCTGGTGCAGTCCAGGCTTTTTGCTGATGAGAAACCACTTCAGGACATGTACAACTGCCTCCATTCTTTCTGCTTATCACTTCAGTTAGAAGTATTACATTCCCAGACTCTAATGTTAATCCAGGAGCGGTGGGGAGACCTTGTGCAGGTGGAAAGGTATCATGCTGGAAAGTGCCTCTCCCTCTCCGTTTGGAATCAACAGGTTCTTGGGAGAAAAACAGGCACCGCATCTGTTCATAGAGTTACAATTAAAATTGATGAGAATGATGTCTCTACACCTTTACAGATTTTTCATGATCCTCCTTTGCCAGCTTTAGATTCCCAATCAGTAGAAAGAGCCATGAAGATTGACCACTTATCAATAGAAAAACTCCTGATTGATAGTGTCCATGCAAGAGCTCATCAGAAGCTCCAGGAACTGAAGGCCATTCTTAGAGGCTTCAATGCCAATGAAAACTCTTCCATAGAGACTGCACTTCCAGCCCTGGTTGTTCCCATCTTGGAGCCCTGCGGCAGTTCAGAGTGTCTGCACATTTTTGTAGATTTGCATTCTGGAATGTTCCAACTGATGCTTTACGGACTTGACCAAAACACTCTGGACGACATGGAGAAGTCTGTGAATGATGATATGAAACGGATCATTCCCTGGATTCAGCACCTTAAATTTTGGCTTGGACAGCAACGATGCAAACAATCTATAAAGCATCTGCCTACAACAAGCAGTGAAACATTGCAGCTTTCTAATTACTCAATACATCCTATTGGAAACCTTTCTGAGAATAAGCTGTTTATTAAACTTACCCGCCTTCCTCAATATTACATTGTTGTGGAGATGTTGGAGGTTCCCAGTAACCCCACGCAGCTGTCATACAAGTACTACTTCCTATCTGTGAATGCAACAGATCAAGAAGACAGCCCTATCATGGCACTGCTGCAGCAGCAGTTCAAGGAAGACGTCCAAGACTTGATTTTTCATACAAAATCTGGGAAACAGACCAGAACCAGTACCAAGCACAAGTTATCTGATGATCCATGTCCAGTAGAATCCAAGAAAACCAAACGATCGGGAGAAATGTGTGCCTTCAATAAAGTTCTAGCTCACTTTGTTGCTATATGTGACACAAATATGCCATTTGTCAGACTTCAATTGGAGTTGTCCAATCTGGATATTCCACATCAAGGAGTGCAAGTGGAAGGTAATGGCTTCAGCCATGCACTTCCCTTATTAAAAATTCCTCCTTGTCAGGGTATAAGTGAAGAAACACAAAAGGCTCTGGACCGCTCTCTTCTTGATTGCACTTTCCGATTACAAGGTAGAAATAACCGCACATGGGTGGCAGAGTTAGTGTTTGCAGACTGTCCCCTTATTGGCACTTCTACTAGGGAGCAAGGACCGTTCAGGCATGTTTACCTTACATATGAAAATGTGTTGTCTGAACCTGTTGGTGGTAGAAAAATAGTTGAAACGTTCCTTAATGACTGGAGTAGTATTGCACGATTATATGAGTGTGTTTTGGAATATGCACATTCTCTACCAGACCTACCTGCTCATCTAAATATTTTCTCCGAAGTTCGTGTGTATAATTACCAAAAACTTATTTTGTGTTATGGAACTACCAAGGGAAGTTCAATTAGTATCCAATGGAATTCCATCCATCAGAAATTTCACATTTCCTTGGGAACTGTTGGCCCAAACTCAGGTTGCAGTAATAGTCACAATACCATTCTTCATCAACTTCAAGAAATGTTCAACAAAACACCAAATGTAGTTCAGTTATTACAGGTACTGTTTGATACTCAGGCTCCATTGAATGCCTTCAACAAACTCCGCACTGTGCCGATGCTGGGCTTGACCCAGAGAACCAACACTGCCTACCAATGCTTCTCCATTCTGCCACAGTCATCCACCCACATCAGACTGGCCTTTAGGAACACGTACTGCATTGATATATACTGCCAGAGTGGTGGTGTTGTGGCAATACGAGATGGTGCCTATAGTCTTTTCGATAACAGCAAATTAGTTGAAGGTTTTTATCCTGCACCAGGACTAAAGACATTCCTGAATATGTTTGTTGACAGCAATCAGGGTGCTCAAAGAAGGTCTATAACCGAGGATGATAATCCCCCTTCTCCTATAGGAGGAGATATGATGGATTCTTTAATATCACAACTCCAGCCTCCAACCCAGCAACAGCCATTTTCAAAGCAGCCAGGAACATCGGGCACTTATCCTATTACTTCACCCCCTCCATCTTACCACAGCACCATTAATCAGTCTCCCTCTATGATGCATGCACAGTCTCCAGGAACTCTTGACCCTAGTTCACCGTATAATATGGTGTCACCAAGTGGACAAGCAGGGAACTGGCCAGGGTCACCTCAAGTATCTGGCCTCTCACCAACAACATTCATGCCAGGAATGTCACCAGCCAATCCATCACTACATTCTCCTGTTCCAGACACTTCTCATTCCCCTCAAGCTGGAACAAGTTCCCAAACAATGCCAACAAACATGCCTCCACCCCGTAAACTACCTCAGCGCTCTTGGGCAGCATCCTCACCTACTATCCTGACTCACAGTGCCTTGAACATTTTACTGCTGCCCTCACCAATGCCGGGCCTTATGCCTGGCTTGGCAGGCAGTTACCTGTGTTCTCCACTTGAGAGATTTCTTGGATCAGTCATCATGAGAAGACACCTTCAAAGAATTATTGAACAAGAAATGCTGCAGCTGATAAATTCCAATGAACCTGGAGTAATAATGTTTAAAACTAATGCACTGAAATGCAGAGTAGCCCTGAGTCCCAAAACCAACCAGACACTTCAGCTAAAAGTGACACCTGAAAACGCAGGACAGTGGAAACCTGAGGAACTTCAAGTTTTAGAGAAATTCTTTGAAACAAAGGTTGTAGGACCACCATTTAAAGCTAATACATTAATAGCCTTCACCAAGCTTTTAGGAGCTCCTACACACATCCTCAGGGACTGTGTGCACATTATGAAGCTGGAGCTTTTCCCTGATCAGGCAACACAGCTAAAGTGGAATGTTCAGTTCTGCCTGACGATCCCTCCGAGCGCACCACCGATTGCACCTCCTGGAATGCCTGCTGTAGTGCTGATATCCAAAATGCTATTTTTTCTTCAGCTTACTCAGAAAACAGCGGTCCCTTCCCAAGAACCTCTTAGTGTTATAGTTCCAATCATTTATGACATGGCTTCAGGTACAACCCAGCAGGCAGACATTCCCAGACAGCAGTACTCTTGTGTTGCTGCTCGCATGATGGTCGGCAACATTCTGAAGAGATTTGCAGAGATGAATCCACCACGGCAAGGTGAATGCACAATATTTGCAGCTGTTCACTATTTAATGGCTAATCTTATACTGTCTCCTTTTGGGCATCCATAGACATTAT
>NW_003853024.1:0-1436 GCF_000181295.1 Otolemur garnettii
AACTGATTCACCCTGCCGGTCACCGCGTCAGTGCAGCTCCACACAGACTTCCAAAATTATAGGATGGATCGGTTCCCAAGCAGAGTCCCTTCCCCTTGAGTTTCTGTCCGAATGCCTGGATCCCTGACACCCCAAACTGGGTCCAAATGTCTCCCGTTTCTGGCCACCAAATTCTGCCCGGGGAATCCAAGCCTCACCACACTCTCCGCGAGACACGCAAACTCCCCGCGTATTCGGCACAGGAGCCTTTCGTGGGGGAGGGATTGGTTTCTGTCTCTCAGGAAGCAAGCCTTGGATCTGGCGCCACAGGGCGCCCTTTCAGCTGCTGCCCTGAGTTTTTCTGGCTGACACCATAGTTCTGGGCTACACTTCCAATCCAGCAATTCACCTCTTTTCTGCTCGCCCTGCACTGCTTATCCGCGCAAGGACTCCATGCAGAAGAGATTCAATAAGCCCACTCTTACCTGAAACCACCAGGAGAGTTGACTCAGGGATGCATCTCCTCCGCCATCTTGCTCCACCTCCTACTTTTTCTGCTTTGATATTTATGTCCTTTTCATTTTTATATGTTTTAGCTAATTTTTCTTTTCACCAATGTTCTAACTTTTGCTTTTCACATGGTTCCTTTTGCTGGATAAAATCTCATCACTCAGATTCACTGACCTACACATTTTCCAACCTTTTGCCATCCATGTTTCTAACTAGAGGATAGGGGATATGTAATCAAAGACAATGTCAAATTTTGTTCAATAATCTTCTTTTTAAGGATATAGGGAACAGGCAATACACTACTGGAGGATTTTTCAGGAAATGACTAAATAATTTTTTACTTAATAGCGTTAGCTTCACTGATGTAGAATATTATATCATCCCAGTGATGCCACCTAAATAGGTATTATAGCATAACACATGGTCTGCATTTTCCTAATTTAGTTACATGTAGATTTCTAATCCTATGTAATTCCTCATATTTTGTTTATTTTTGTAGAAATGGTAAGAATGGTTTATAAAGTAAATAAATGTTAATTTTTTTATAAATTTTTTTTGCTTTTTTTTTTTGTTGGGCAATTATTGAGGATACAATGAGCCAGGTTATACTGCTTGTGTTTGCTGGGTGAAGTCCCTGTATTAATAAAGTCCCACCCCCAAGAGATGTGTTACACACTGTGCCCCACAACCCCCTCCCTCTTACCCTCTCTCTCCTCCTCCATTCTCCCTTCCATACCATGTACTAGCATCAATTGTTCTCATATGAGATTTGAGTACATTGGATTCTTGCTTTTGTTTTTTTATTAAAGTATAGCTGTGTATATCAATACTGTCATGAGGTACAGTGTGCTGTTTTTATATACAATTTGAAATATTTTCATCAAACTGGTTAACATAGCCTTCATGTCATTTTCTTAGTTATTGTGTTAAGACATTTATATTCTACA
>NW_003853024.1:1840-7294 GCF_000181295.1 Otolemur garnettii
TGGGCATTTGGGCTTCTTCCATGACCTAGAAATTATGAATTGGGCTGCAATGAACATTCTGGTACAAATATCTTTGTTATAGTGTGATTTTTGGTCTTCTGGATATATACCTAGTAGAGGAATTATAGGATCAAATGACAAGTCTATTTTTAGTTCTCTAAGTGTTCTCCAGATATCTTACCTAAAGGAATGTATTAGTTTGGAATCTCACCAACAGAGCAGAAGTGTTCCCTTTTCTCCACAACCACGCCAGCATCTGTGATTTTGTGATATGGGCTAATCTTACTGGCGTTAGATGATATCTCAAAGTAGTTTTGATTTGCATTTCTCTGATGATTAAGAATGAGGAGCATTTTTTCATATATCTGTAGGCCATGAGCCTGTCTTCTTTAGAGAAGTTTCTCTTCAGATCCCTTCCCCACCCTGAGATGGGAAGATCACTTGTTCTCTTCTTCCTAATATGTTTGAGTTCTCTATGGATTCTGGTTATTAAACCTTTGTTGGAGACATAACCAGCAAATATCCTCTCCTATTCTGAGGGCTCTCTGCTTGCTTTACTCACTGTATTCTTGGCTGTGCAGAAGCTTTTTAGTTTGATGAGGTCCCAATAGTGTATTTTTGATGTTGCTTCAATTGCCTGGGGTGGAGGGTGTTTCCTCATAAAATATTTGCCCAGACCAATTTCTTCAAGTGTTTTCCCTACACTTTCTTCTAGTATTTTTATAATTTCATGTTTTAAGTTTAAATCTTTAATCAAGTGAGAGTCTATCTTAGTGGTGAAAGGTGTGGATCCAGTTTTAGTCTTCTGCAGGTCGCCCCAGCCAGTTTGCTCAGCACCATTTGTTAAATAGGGAATCATTTCCCCACTCAATGTTTTTCATTGGCTTGTCAAAGCTATCTTTGGTAGGTAGCTGAATTCATCTCTTGGCTCTTTATTCTGTTCCATACATCTGCCTCTCTATTCTTGTACCAGTACCATGCTGTTTTGATCACTATCAATTTATAGTATAGTCTGAGGTCTGGCAGCGTGATTCCTCCTGCTTTGTTTTTATTTCTGAGTAATGTCTTGGCTATTCGAGGTCTTTTCTGATTCCATATAAAATGAAATATTATTTTTTTCTAGATCTTTAAAGTATGACAGTGGAGCTTTAATAGGAATTGCATTAAAATTATATATTGCTTTGGCTAGTACAGACATTTGAACAGTGTTAACAGTGTTAATTCTTCCCAGCCATGAGCATGGTATATTTTTCCACTTGTTAACATTTTCAGCTATTTCTTTTCTTAGAGTTTCAGAGTTCTCTTTATAGAGATCTTTCACATCCTTTGTTAGGTAAACTCCCAAGTATTTCATCTTTGGCACTACTGTGAACAGAATAGAGCTCTTGACTATTTTTTCAGCTTGACTGTTGTTGGTATATAAAAAGGCTACCGATTTAAGAGTGTTGATTTTGTAATGTGAGACACTGCTGTATTCCTTGATCACTTCTAAGAGTTTTGTAGTCAAATCCCTGGTGTTTTCCAGATATACAGTCATATCATCTGCGAAGAGTGAAAGTTTGATCTCTTCTGATCCTATATGGATACCCTTGATTGCCTTTTCTTCCCTAATTGTAATAGCTAACACTTTCATTACAATGTTAAAGAGCAGTGGAGACAATGGGCAACCTTGCCTGGTTCCTGATCTGAGTGGAAATGATTTCAATTTAACTCCATTCAATACGATATTGGCTGTGGGTTTGCTATAGATGGCTTCTATCAATTTGAGAAATGTCCCTTCTCTACCAATTTTCTTAAGTGTTCTGATCATGAAGGGATGCTGGATATTATCAAAAACTTTTTCTGCATCAATTTAGAGAATCATATGTTTTTTTAAAAATCTGTTTATGTGATGAATTATATTTATAGATTTACGTATATTGATCCAGCCTTGAGATCCTGGGATAAAACCCAGTTGGTCATGGTGTATAATTTGTTTGATGTGTTGCTGGATTCTATGTGTTAGGATCTTTTGAATATTTTTGCATCACTATTCATTAGTGATATTGGTCTATAATTTCTTTTCTTGTTGGGTCTTTTACTGGTTTAAGGATAAAAGTGATGTTTGTTTCATAGAATGTGTTGGGTAGTATTCCTTCTTTTTCTATATTTTGGAAAAGATTAAGTAATATAGGTTCTAGTTCTTCTTTAAAGGTTTGGTAGAATTCTGACGTGAAGCCATCTGGTCCTGGGCTTTTCTTTTTAGGGAGATTTTATATAGTTGTTGCTATTTCAGAACTTGATAGAGGTCTGTTCAACATTTCCATTTCATTTTGGCTAAGTCTTGGAAGGTGGTGTGCTTCCAAGTATTGGTCGATTTCCTTCAGATTTTCATATTTCTGAGAATAAAGTTTTTGTAATATTCATTAAGGAATTTTTGAATTTCTAAGGGGTCTGTTGTTATTTTGTCTTTACCATTTCTGATTGATGAAATTACAGATTTTACTCTTTTTTTCTTGGTTAGGTTGGTCAAAGGTTTATCTATTTTATTGACCTTTTAAGAAAACCAACTTTTTGATTTATTGATCTGTTGTATAATCTTTTTATTTTCAATTTCATTTAATTCTGCTCGAATTTTGGTTATTTCTTTTCTTCTGCTGGGTTTAGGATTGGAGTGTTCTCCCTTTTCCAGTTGCTTGAGATGTCCTATTAAGTGGTTAACTTCTCTTTCCATTTTCTTGAGGAAGGCTTGCAGTGCTATTAATTTCCCTCTTATGACTGCCTTTGCAGAATCCCAGAGGTTCTGACAACTCATGTCTTCATTGTCATTTTGTTCAAAAAATTTGGTACTTTCCTTCTTCATCTCGTCTCTGACCCACCTATCATTCAGCATAAGGTAATTTAGCTTCCATGTTTTTGTATGAGTCTGTAGATTCCTGTTGTTACTGAGTTCAAGTTTTATTCCACGATGATCTGAGAAGATGCATGGAATAATTTCTATTCTTTTAAATTTGCTGAGGTTAGACTTGTGACCTAAGATGTGATCAATTTTGGAGTATGTTCTGTGGGCTGATGAGAAAAATATGCATTTAGTTTTGTTAGGATGAAGTGTTCTGTAGATGTCTGTGATATCCAAATGCTGAATGGTTGAGTTTAAGTCTAAAATTTTTTTGCTAAGCTTCTTGTTGGAGGATCTATCCAACACTGCCAAAGGAGTATTGAAGTCTCCGACTATGATGAAGTTGGGAGAAATTGAGTTGCTCATGCCTGTTAGAGTATCTCTTATAAATTGTGGTGCATTGTGGTTAGGTGCATAAATATTGATAATTGAAATCTCATTGTATGGAGAGATTCTTGCTTCTTCATTTTCTTTCTTTCTTTCTTTCTTTTTTTTTTTCGTAGAGACAGAGTCTTATTTTATCACCCTCGGTAGAGTGCTGTGGCATCACACAGCTCACAGCATCCTCCAAATCCTAGGCTTAGGCAATTCTCTTGCCTCAGCCTCCCGAGTAGCTGGGACTACAGGTGCCTGCCACAAGGCTATTTTTTGTTGCAGTTTGGCTGGGGCCAGGTTTGAACCCGCCACCCTTAGTATATGGTGCTGGCGGCCCACTCACTGAGCTACAGGCACTGCCCAATTTTTTTTTTTTTTTTTTAGAGATAGAGTCTCATTTGGTCACCCTTGGTAGAGTGCTGTAGTGTCATAGCTCATAGCAATCTCAAGCTCTTGGGCTTAGGCAATTCTCTTGCTCAGCCTCCTCAGTAGCTGGGACTACAGGTGCCCACCCCAACACCTGGCCATTTTTTTGTTAGAGTTTCACCAGGGCCAGGTTTGAACCCGCCACCCTCAGTATATGGGGCTGGAACCCTGCTCACTGTGCCACAGGCATTGCCCTACTTCTCTATTCTTGTAATGGTTTACTAAGAAGAATGTATTTCAACTCTATCCAAATTAATACAGAAGATGTATAGTTACCATCCTTTTTGGTGGTTGTGTAGTATTCCATAGTATATATAGACCACAGCTTGTTAATTCATTCTTTGATTGGTTGGCATTTAGGTTGTTTCCACAATTTGGTGATTATAAATTGAGCTGCAATAAATAGTTTAGTGCAAATGTCCTTATGATAAAATGGTTTTTTTTCCTTCTGGGTAAATGCCCAGTAATGATTACAGGGATCAAATGGGAGGTCTAGTTTGAGTTCTTTGAAAGATTCTCCATATACTTCCTTCTAAAAGGGTTGTATTAGTTAGCAGGCCCACCAACTGTGTAAAAGGATTCCCTTCTCTCTACAACAAGGCCAGCATCTGCAGCTTTGAATCTTTGGCATGTGAGCCATTCTCACTGGGGTTAGGTGATATCTCAGAGTTTTGATTTGCATTTCTCTGATAATTAGGGATGATAAGCATTTTTTTAAATGCTTATTAGCCATTCATCTGTTAAATCACATGTAACATTTAATTAAGACATTTTGATAAAGACATTTTAAGCATTGTTTGGGGGAATTGTCATAAATTGCTATTTAGTATCTTATATTAACCTTGTCTTTATGTTGTTCTGGATTTTCTAGGAACAGATATCCTATATTATTCCAATAGAAGAAAAATCATATATTGTGCACCTTAAGCAAAGGTAATTTTTCACTTTTTGATTTCTATGAAGCTGTTTGCTTATAATAGAAAATGGTATATGAAAAAATAAATTATCTTGTTACTTAACAAACTTTTAGTTTTGTCATGTGAACAGATGCTCTCCTGTGACTTAATTAAACTTTAGTTCTAATGTCTCAAGTAGACTTTTGCAAATGGGACTTAGAGCAGAAAAAATTGGGACTCATCTTCTGAAGACTGATCTATGTGATGATACAACATAGTTATTGACAGGACCATCATGACCTATACACTCAAGGCAAGGTATCACAAAAAGAAAAAAAGTCTGTAATGATTGCATCAATTAGGGTTTATCAGAGTGGTGGGACTACCATGAGAGATATGAAAAAAAGGATTTAATATAGAATTATATTTTACACTGTTGGAGAGTTGGTGAGTAGTTCATGGAAAATAGTGTTAGCTATGTGCCATTCTTAGACAATTAGGAAAGCCATTGGAATAATTTTCTGTAGGATTTTATTCTTTGATGGAAACCCAGCTGAGAAAGTCTGTCTTGGAAATAATGTGTGACATTCAAGAGTACAGATTCAGTTAAATCCTGGGAATAGAACTAGACTACATGGTACTGGGGAGGAGGTGGATTATGAAAAAATAGAGGCAACAAGTATAAATAACTTTTTATTTTTCTTTTTTTAAAATTTCTTATAGCATAACTGTGTACATTAATGCAATCATGGGGTACAGTGTACTGTTTTCATACACATTTTGAAATACTCTCATCAAACTGGTTAACATAACCTTCATGTCATTTTCTTACTTACTGAGTTAAAACGTTCATACTCTGCTTTTAGAAAGATTCACTTG
>NW_003853024.1:10865-16067 GCF_000181295.1 Otolemur garnettii
AATTGAAATCTCATCGTATTGAGTATTACCCTTAACAAATATAAAGTGGCCATCTTTATCTTTGGTTACTTTTGTTGGTTTAAAACCTATTGTATCTGCGAATAAAATTGCAACACCTGCTTTTTTCTGCTTTCCATTAGTCTGGGATATAGATGACCATTTCTTCACCCTGAGTCTCTATTTGTCTTTTAAGGTAAGATGAGATTCTTGTATACAAGACATGTCTGGTCTGAGTTTCTGTATCCAACCAGCCAATCTATGCCTCTTTAGAGGACAATTTAAGTCATTCACATTGATAGAAATTATTGATAAGCCTGATAAAATTTGAGGTATCGAGTTGTTCAAATGTCCAGTGGACATTTTCAATTCTTTTGCCACTGTAGAAGTTGGAGTTTGATCAATAGTTCTGAGTTAGTTTACTTTTGTGGTGGAGGATTGCACTGGTCATTATGGAGAATAGGTCTGAGAATATCCTGGAGAGCTGGTTTAGTTATGGCAATTTTTTTCAACACATGGATGACATTGGAGTATTTAATTTCTCCATTATAAATGAAACTCAGTTTAGCTGGATACAGGATCCTGGGCTGAAAGTTATTTTGTTTTAAGAGATTAAATGTTGATGACCACCCTCTTTTTGCCTGAAAGGTTTCGGCAGATAGATCTGCAGTTATTCTAATATTCTTCCCCTTGTAGGTTATGGTTTTCTTATGTCTTGCTGCTTTCAGGATTTTCTCTTTCATATTAACTTTAGTCAAGTTAATTATGATGTATCTGGGGGATGTCTTTTTCAGGTTGAGTCGTGCTAGGGTTCTGAAGCTGTCTCCCATCTGAATTTCAGGATCTCTTGACATATCTGGAAAGTTCTCTTTCATAATTTCATAAAGAAGAACCTCTGTGTTTCGCGAAGCAACTTTGTCACCTTCCAGGATTCCTGAAAGGCGAATATTAGTTTTCCTTGAATTATTCCAGAGCTCTCTGAGAGAATGATCTGTTTTTGCTTTCCATTTCTGATTCTCCTTGGACGTTTGGACATATTCAGAAGCTTTGTCTTCTACGTCTGAGATCCTTTCTTCTGTATCTTACACTCTGTTATCAAGAGATTCTACCGTATTTTTCAGATCTTTGAGGGATGTAAAATCTTGCCTTAATGATTCAAAATCTTTGATGGTTTTGTCTTTGAATTCATTGAATTCTTGAGTGAATTTTTGGAATGCTCCTTGAATTTCTATTTCTATCTTTGCCTCTATTCTATTAATCTTATTTGCAATCCAATTTCTAAATTCAATTTCTGACATCTCAGCTATCTGTTTATATAGGGGATCATCAGTTTCATCTGCCACCTCCTTTCTTGGGAGGGGTTGACCTACTCTGGTTATTCCTATTACCAGCCACATCCTTTCTTGGGGGCGGTTGATCTACTCTGGTTATTCATATTACCAGAGCTTTTCCGCTGATTCTGCCCCATGATTATTTTACACTGTTTGGCCTTTCCCCTTGAGGTTTGTCAAGGACCCGTATGGTGTTATGGCCTGAGACATTGGGGACCTGCTTGGTGTGATGGAGCTAAGTGGCTCTGTCTTATTTTCAGCTGGTTTCTGTCCCACCCTAGTGATTCAGTTTCTCTAGGTTGAAGTCTCAGCTGTGGAGAAATACCAGCAATTAAGTTGCCCCGCTCCCCATAAACAACAATTGGGCAAGGAAAATCAAACCTTCCCTCAACCATAGCCCCAGGGTGCCCCTTTGAATAGTCCCTGGGTGGTCTGCCTGGTTTAAGGGGTCCAAATCAGTTGTCCCAGTAAGCACCCATTTCAGGTGGAAAAGTTCAAATGTTTCCGGCAGCTAAATAAGAGGGGTCTGCTCGCAGCTTGTATATAACTTGCTCCAGTGCTCTGTGAGGACAAAGGGACCCACCCAGCAAATGGGTTAGTCTGGGAGAGTTAATACCTCCTTCCCCACCTTGCACCCAGTCACTCGTAATCGCCCAGGTCTGTGACCCTATTCACTCCAGTAGGCAATTGCTCCTGGGGTTTGTGACTGCCAAAATCACCCTGTGTCCAGCAGGGAGGCCTTGCGTGTTTAAATTAGGCTATGAACATCGTCTAAATTCCAGCCCCTTGCCTTCTGTTGCGGCTAGATTCCTCTGCAAGTCAAAGGCTGCTATCTCTGAGGAGCAGCTCAACCCTGGGCAGCAATTAGATTTTATACTCAGGTGTCAATCCCTGCCTCTGCCCTCCCACTGCCTTTGTCTCAGCATTCCCCTGAGGGTGAGGTCCTTGTTGGGAAATCTGAGTCCAGTCTGGCAGGGGAAGAATTTACGCTTTGAAAGTTATGGCCATTACAGCCTCACATCTTCTGTCCAGTTTAAATTCTTCTGCAACGCAGAGGCTTTCTAGAGCTGGTGAATAACTCAGCTCTGAGCCTGAAGCAAATTAGAGTTTACACTCAGGTGTTAATTCCAGCCTCTGCCCACCCACTGCCTTTGTCTCAGCTATTGCCCTGAGGGCTGGTGCTAATTGTCTCTTTACTTACAAAAATTACCAAGTCCGTTACTTCAGCCTGTGGCTCCTGCCCAGAACCTCTTGGTTGCCCAGAGAGATGGAGCTTGCCTATCTGGAATGGCATCTGTTCGTAGCTCAGGTTCCCACCGCTGCTGTATGGGTTCCTTCGATCCAACTTTCTTCTCCTCACTCCTATGCCACAGTCAGCACAGAGCAGCACCAGCCCTTTCCCCCTCTACTTCTCTCAAGAAGATGCCCAAGAATCTGGACTCCATAGGTAACAAACCTCCAGCCCTCCCTCGGGGGGGGGGGAAGTCCTCAGAGTTCAATGTTGCAGGTGGGGACTATATACAGTTTTATACAGTTTTACAGTTTTATGCCTGGCAAGAGGGTGCTGTGGCACACCAGCAGAGGTAGGAGGTCCAGTTTTTATGGGGTCTCTCCCGTGGGATAGAGTGGGAGGATGTTTGAACTCTGCTCGCTTATTTGCATGGAGTAAACTGCAAGCCCTTCTTGTGGGGGGAGGGGACTCCTGTCCACTTGGTGGTGGATTTTTTACCTTTTGATTGTATTTTTGGGGTCACAGCTTGCCTTAGGAAGGTTGAGGTGCACTCTTCAATCTTCTCTCTTGGCTCCGCTCCAAACCATCAGCTCCTTTGCTAAACTTCTGTCCTTTAAGCCTCCTTCTGGATGGGAGCTTCTGTAAAAAGCTGGCTGCAGTCCGCCATATTGGCTCCACCCATAAATAACTTTTTCAAAAACACTTTGTAGAGAAAAAAGAAGAGGCTTGATGAATATTTTTTAAAAAGAAAAAAGTAAGATTTTAAAAATTAATATTTTTTTCTGAAGGGTTTTTAAAAGTGAGAAAAAATGATGAAATCACTCAATATGTGAGATACTAAAGAATTCTCCCAAAGAAAGGGTTGATTTACTCTTTTAGACAGAAGATAATAAGAATAATGGTATATAATAACCTAAAGAACTTTTGAAGAGTGTAAGAGGGAAAGTGAGAGAGCTCTCATTGCATTTGAATATTTTACTTATTAGGAGTATAAACACTGTTAAAAAGTGTAGGGACTGGAACTTGGGAGATTGATAGGGCATATGTATATTGTTTGGGGGAAATTAGCTGCATGATTAATATGGCAGCCTAATGACCATTAGGAAGTTATCAGAAATAGCTTATATAAGAAATAAGAGAAGCAGAACTATGTGCAGAGGTAGGGAATTCTTGTTTGTTTATTTTTGAGAAATGCTGAAGTGGCAAGAAAAACAAAGATTTAGTAATGGACTGAATATAGTGGTGTCAGGGATTTGGTAGGGTAGAGGGAGAAGAACATACCTGAGTCAAGGGAAATATGGGTTAATTGTTGAAGATGCTTGTGGGACATCCCAGGTTAAATGTCTAGGAGGCAGTTAAATTAGTGTAGAACACAGGAAAGAATTATGGGTTTAAAAATTCTTTTATTATAAAAACTCTCAACAAATTAAGTGAAGAAGGAATGTCCATCAATACAATAAAGGCTGTATATGACAGAGCCACAGCTAATATATTCAATGAGGAAAAGTTGAAAGCTTTTCATCTAGTATTGAGAATCAGACAAAAATACCCACTTCTGTTCAAGATAGTATTGGAAGTCCTAGCTAGAGAATTTAGGCAAGAAAAAGAAATAAAAGTCATCCTAATTGGAAAGGAAAATGTTAAATTGTTCCTCTTTGCAGGTGAGATGATTATACTTATAGGTACATATATATTTACACACTTATATCAAATACATATATACGAGACAGAATAGGATGGTGGAGGAGATGCATCCCTGAGTCAACTCTCCTAGTGGTTTCAGGTGAGAGTGGGCTTATTGAATCTCTTCTGCATGGAGTCCTTCCATGGATAAGCAGCGCAGGGCGAGCAGAAAAGAGGTGAATTGCTGGATTGGAAGTGTAGCCCAGAACTATGGTGTCAGCCAGAAAAACTCAGGGCAGCAGCTGAAAGGGCGCCATCTGCGCCCTGTGGCGCCAGATCCAAGGCTTGCTTCCTGAGAGACAGAAACCAATCCCTCCCCCACGAAAGGCTCCTGTGCCGAATTCGCGGGGAGTTTGCGTGTCTCGCGGAGAGTGTGGTGAGGCCTGGATTCCCGGGCGGAATTTGGTGGCCAGAAACGGGAGACATTTGGACCCAGTTTGGGGTGTCAGGGATCCAGGCATTCGGACAGAAACTCAAGGGGAAGGGACTCTGCTTGGGAACCGATCCATCCTATAATTTTGGAAGTCTGTGTGGAGCTGCACTGATGTGGTGACCGGCAGGGTGAATCGGTTCCCGTCCTGCAATCACTGAAGAGTCTTTTGAACGTGCTGCAGCGGCAGCAGTTATAGCCCCCCCCATCAGAAATAAACTAAATTCCAAGGGCAAAAGGAGCCTTCTAGCTCTTTCTCCTCGGACCACACAAATTTGTTTGAGAGGAAACCAGGAGTTGAGTGCAGGGAATCGGTTCCCTTCCTACAAACACTAAAAAATCTTTTGAACGTCCCGCCGGGACTGGCAGCAACAGTGGCAATGGAGGCTGTGGCTGTAGCCCCTCCCACTCTGGAAACAAACTGAACACGGACCACAAAAGGGGCGGCCCCAGCTTTTTTCCCTCGGACCACAACGGTTTTCTGTTCGAGGGGAAATTAGGAGTTGAGTGAAAGTCTGGCGAAGTGCAAA
>NW_003853025.1:0-1218 GCF_000181295.1 Otolemur garnettii
ATTCCAATTAAGCTGAGCTTCCTTAATCACATAGTATTACGTGGTTTTCTCCTTAGAACTTTGGATCTCTGACCAATGTTAGTTGCTCCATTCCCTCCAACCTACCTGGGTGCTTGACTACTGTCTGATGTGTCTTCACCTTCCAGGGTTCTTTGTTTTGCTCCAGGCAAGTGATAAGGTCTGGCTTAGAGACAGCAAGCCCTGTTTTATTAGAAAAAAGAACATGACTCTTGTTGGGCATCTCCAACTGGCAATCTATTACCTTGCTATAGTAGAGAAAAGAACATTTTAGAAGATCTTGAAACAATAATTCCCAAATAGACGTTCCTTACAGAAACTTTGGTGTTTTTTTTTTGCCAGGGCTGGGTTTGAACCTGCTATATCCAGCATATGGGGCCGGCGCCCTACCCTTTTGAGCCACAGGCGCCGCCCCCTTACAGAAACTTTAGACTCTTTGAAAAGTATTTAATGTTGGAAGATTCTTAACTCCACTACCCAGTTCTGCTGAAATAATATTTAGTGCTAGATATCACAGTTTTGTTTAGCTCTTAACTTAGCTTCTGTTTGATTTTGATTTTGTTTTCTTTCTTCATTTCTTTTTAATACTTGAAAAGTATTAGCAAGTCTGTGTCTTTGTACTTCTGGCCAGGGGTCTCTACAAACTTCCTAGTAGATTCAATGCTATCAAACACAGCAAATATTAATCCTTTAAATGCTTTGTGTGATGTTCTTCTGATCTGAATATTTAGTACTTGATCTTTGTCTTCTAACCATTCTTTTATGTCATCAAGGGTTACATCAGTTGGGAATCCTTTAATATAAATAGATCTGTTTTTTACATCATTTTTGTATTCATCAGTCACTTCAGGGAGGAGTCTGCTTGGAGACCATCTGCTTTTGGTTTTATCTTCACTGATTTCTATGAGTTCTGCCTTAGATTTGCTCAGTGTTTCCACAATTACATTAAAGTCTGTTGTGAGATGGTTTAACCTGTTGAATTTTATTATGATTTCCAAAAGTACCCAGCCTTCATCTGATTTGATCAGTTCCTTTAAAAATTTGTCCCGTGGCAAACTGAAATCTCCAAAATACTACTCAATTTGATGACAGATTTTGGCCTCCAGAGCAGCCATTTTTTCATTATCACCATTTTCAGCCATTGTGGCAATCTTCAAGGACCTGGTGACCACCAACAGTGACCCCTGCAGATGCGTGAAG
>NW_003853025.1:2967-4329 GCF_000181295.1 Otolemur garnettii
AATCCAGCCCAGGCCCGCCAAACAACAATGATGGCTACAACCAAAAAATAGCCAGGCGTTGCCGTGGGTGCCTGTGGTCCCAGCTACTTGGGAAGCTGAGGCAGGAGACTCGCTTGAGCCCAGGCCTTGGAGGTTGCTGTGAGCTGTGATGCCACAGCACTCTACCCAGGGGGACAGCTTGAGGCTATCTCAAAAAAAAAAAAAAAAAGGAAATATAAGTCCACCAATACCAACATGTATATTTTTGTGCCTTATTTACATCATACAGTATAAATTGTATATATTTTTATATGAAAATGTCGTGGTGAGTTAAATGGTACCTCTAAAATTTTGACAAGTCCAAGAAACAACTGGAGATCTTGATAAATGCAGATTTTTTTTTTGAAACAGGGTCTCAAGCTGTCGCCCTGGGTAGAGTAACGTGGCATCACGGTTCACAGCAATCTCAAACTCTTAGATTTAAGCGATTCTCTTGCCTCAGCCTCCCAAGTAGCTGGGACTACAGGCATGCACCACAACACCCTGCTATTTTTCTTTTTTTTTTTTTTGCAGTTGTCATCGTTTTAGGTGGCCCAGGCCAGATTCGAACCTGCCAGCCTCACTGTATGTGGCTGGCACCCTACCCACTGAGCTACAGGTGCTGCCCTAAAATGCAGATTTTTATAGAAGATATCGGGTGAAGATTTAATTTATAAATTTCCAACAAGCTCAACAGAAATGCCTATGCTTCTGTCCTGTGATAAATTTTGTCAAATATGCAGTGAATTGTAGACACTAGATTTTTCCCAGTTGATTTCTTAACCAGTAAACAAAGATGACAACTTTACTTTCCAAAGCAAGGTATTATGAAAGTGAATCTAAGAAGGGGCACTTCCTCAATAAATGTTTTAGTTTGTGCACCTTAGTTGATAATCTCCCGAACGTACTTATTAATAATACAGAAGTGAGTTTCTTATTTCTTGGCCTCCAGTGACCTCCCCTGCCAGCAATTTCTGCTATGGAAATGGAAATATGGGCTCTGGGACCACTTTCTGGAAAAAAAAATAAACTCAGTTGTAGGAAATGTATCTGGAAACCCTCATGCTTAATACTGACCTAACTTTAAAATCACATGGAGGAACTTAATTGAAACCATATGGATGGCACGGTGCCTGTGGCTCAAGTGGCTAAGGCACCAGCCACATACACCTAAGGTGGTGGGTTCAAATCCAGCCTGGGCCCGTCAAAACAACAACGATGGCTGCAACCAAAAAATGGCCAGGCATTGTGGTGGGCGCCTGTGGTCCCAGCTACTTGGGAGGCAGAGGCAGGAGACTTGCTTGAGCCCAGGAGTTGGAGGTTGCTGTGAGCTGTGATGCCATG
>NW_003853025.1:5032-5980 GCF_000181295.1 Otolemur garnettii
AAAAAAAAAAAAAAAAAGTATGTGATTCTGCAACAATAGCAGTTACTCTATATTTAAGCAAATAATAAGTTTTCTTAACAATGCCTATTTATGTCCTTGCTTAAGAATTTCAAGAAGCCTGGCCTGATGGTTCAAGCCTACAGTCCCAGCTGTCTAGGAAGCCTAAGGCAGGTGGATTGCCTGAGCTCAGGAAATCCAGACTCTAAAAATAGCCCAGCATTGTGGTGGGTGGCTATAGTCCCAGCTACTCAGGAGGCTGAGGCAAGAAAATTGCTTAAGCCCAAGAATTAGAGGTTGCTGTGAGCTGTGACAACATGGTACTCTACCAACAGCAACACAATGAAACTCTGTCTCAAGAAAATTAAAGTCTCAATGGGGTAGCCGTTAACATGAAGGGTATACTAAGAGACCACTCTCAAACTGAAAAGCATTCATTTACTCCCCTGAGAGGCTCCATCCCCATACTTCAGGCTATTCACTGGACAACTATGTCCCAGGAATTGGTATTTGTAGACACTCCAGTAAACATGGATGCTATGAGCAGCTTGGGTCAACCCCAGACAAGTGTGAAGCTCAGAAATAATCAAAGACAGAAGGATAGGTTGAGGATACATCATCCTGTACAGTTACCAAAGGGGAGTCTCAATGCAAAGATATTCTGGCAAAGAGTATGTGCCTTGGCAAGAAATAAGATATAATAGGCAGCACCCATAGCTCAGTGAGTAGGGCACTGGCCACATACACTGAAGCTGGCAGGTTCAAATCCAGCCTGGGCCAGCTAAAACAACAATGAGAATTGTACAAAAAAACCCCCCAAAAATAGATGCACTGTGGTAGGCACCTGCAGTCCCAGCTACTTGGGAGGCTGAAGCAAGAAAATCGCGTAAACTCAAGAGCTGGAGGTTGCTGTGAGCTGTGACGCCATAGCACTCTACCGAGGGTGATAAA
>NW_003853025.1:6288-6770 GCF_000181295.1 Otolemur garnettii
CCTCCTTTTATCCTGATAACCAGCTCCATCTCAAAACCCAAAAAGATGGGCTGGAGAAAAACAGCTGACAGAAAAGTAGACTAGTCCAGAAGATGTTCTGCTGATGACAACACAGCAGTGAAATTTGCAGGACTAGAAGCCCAGGCCTACCACACTCCACTCAATTGTACTACTCCAGAAGCAGCTGAGGCCCACAAAAACCAGACGGCCTCTCCTGGAGGAAGCACCAAGATAAGACTGAAGAAATACAATCCCCAGTCATCTTCCTCTTGAGACTACACAGTGGTAGACTACACACAGCTCACCCCAGAACCCTGTCCCATTTTAATGAAATAAAGATGTATAGACTTATTTAGCCCCAAATGTCATAAAAATGTCTGATTTCTGACTTACTAGAAGTCCTTATGTAGAACAGCTATTTACTTAATGCCTAATGGAGATGTGCACCTGCTAGAACTTATCAGAAATGTCACACTTTTCCC
>NW_003853025.1:7450-8548 GCF_000181295.1 Otolemur garnettii
CGCCACAGCCACTTCCGGCTCCAACCACGCCCCTCCCCTCTCAGGACACCCAGTCTCCTGTATTCACCATTTCCCGGCTTCCGGTATGTACTAGCGTCATCGCTACCGGATCTCCCAATATCTGCAGGTCACAGGGTGACAGAGGCTGCTGCAGAGACGCCTGAATCCTCCTGGAGATGCAACAGTGAAGAGTGGACCCCAGATCAGCGCACAAGAGAGGAAATGCTGTTCCGGATCCTGTAGCCGTGGTCTTTTTCTCTCTGTGCATCTGATTGGACAGTTCATTTTGGAATATCCCTGATTGGATACGGCCTCAGGCCCCACCTCTCTGTCCTTGAATGACAGGAGTTCCGTCCAACAAGGGGCTGAAGGGGGCCGTAATGCTAAGTTTCTTGACTGCAGCTCTTTTTATTTATTTTTATTTATTTATTTATTTTTGTAGAGACAGAGTCTCATTTTATCGACCTCGGCAGCGTGCCATGGCGTCACACATCTCACAGCAACCTCCAACTCCTGTACTTAGGCAACTCTCTTGCCTCAGCCTCCCGAGTAGCTGGGACTACAGGCGCCCGCCACAACGCCCAGCTATTTTTTTGTTGCAATTTGGCCGAGGCCGGGTTTGGACCCGCCACCCTCTGTATATGGGGCCGGCGCCCTACGCACTGAGCCACAGGCACCGCCCTATTTTTATTTATTTTTTAATTAAAGACAGGGACCGTATCTTTATTCATCTCAATATTCCAGAGCCACTGTGCTTGCCATAGAGTAGCTGTTTAACAAATTTTGACTAAAGGAATGAAAACCTATTTACTGAGTGTTTAGTCTGTGCTAGGCTTGGACACCTATTATTTAAATAGGAATTACTCAGCTTTGAAGGCATTTTCAGTATACATCATGATGTCTAGGTAAAAACAGGGACATAAGTAACTTAGTAACCTGACAGACAAATGAACATTGGGAGTTCACAAGCAAAGGCCATGGCAGTTCAGAGAAGGGTGAAATTACCTCTTGTCTACGTGAGAGCATTGGCATTGCAGAATGCTTCATGCAGGAGGCTATATTTAAGCTCCCAACTACCAGGCACTATTTAGGAACATA
>NW_003853025.1:8782-9955 GCF_000181295.1 Otolemur garnettii
TTTCTACTCATGGAAACAACATATTAAAATTTTTATATATGTTTTTTATGGTGAAAAGTTATATACATAGTGGACATAAAGTTCGTGTGTAATTTAAAATAGTTTACTATTTAAGCTTAAAACTTCTCTATTTGAATTTAAATGTACATAGTTAACTATAGGCCGGGCACAGTGGCTCATGCCTGTAATCCCAGAATTCTGGGAGGCCAAGGTGGGTGGATAGTCTGAGCTCAGGAGTTTGAGAACAGCTTGAGTCAGAACTAGACCTCATCTCTAAAATTAGCTGGGTGTTGTGGTGGTGCCTGAAATTTCAGATACTCAGGAAGATGAGGCAAGGGAATTGCTTGAGCCCAAGAGTTTGAGGTTTCTGTGAGCTATGATGCCATGGCACTCTACCAAGTGTGACAAAGTAAGACTCTGTCTCCAAAAAACCCCCCCAAAACGAGTTTACTATTAAAACTTAACACTTCACTATTTAAATTGCACATGAGGCTTGGCTCCTGTAGCTCAGTGAGTAGGGCCCTAGCCACATATACCAGAGCTGACAGGTTCGAGCCCGGCCAGAGCCTGCTAAACAACAATGACAACTGCAACCAAAAAATAGCCAGGTGTTGTGGCAAGCACCTGTAGTCCCAGCTACTTGGGAGGCTCAGGCAAGAGAATTGCTTAAGCTCAAGAGTTGGAGGTTGCTGTGAGCTGCGATGCTGCAGCACTCTACCCAGGGTGACATAGTGAGACCCTGTCTCAAAAATAAAAAATGAAAAAGAATAAATTACACATGAACTTTAATTCCACCCTATATTTAGTTTAAACAGTTGCATTTGATTTACATGATCCCAATTTTGTGGGTAACATCCACAGTATCATAACCAGGAGCCAGTGGAACATATGCCTTCTTCTCTCCATCAGCCCTGATCAGGGTGTTGACCTGGTCCCATCAATGTCATAGAGCTTCTTCATAACCTGTTTGAGCCGGTGCTTGTTGGCTTTGACATCCGCAGTGAACACAAGTGTGGTGTTTTCTTCACTCTTCTTCAAGCTGGACTCAGTGGTCAGGGAGAAGTGGATGATGGCACAGTGGTCAAGCTTGTTTCTCCTGGAAGAGCTCTTCCTTCCTAGAGGCTGGCTCCAGAGGAGCCATGGTGTCTTCAGCAGCCAAAATGTGGGTAATGT
>NW_003853025.1:10463-12085 GCF_000181295.1 Otolemur garnettii
CGCCGAGCCAGCAACAATTATTTTAAAGTTTGAGATTCTTTTTAATTTTTTTGGACTCTAGTCTTTTGAGGAGGCAGCCTGAGGTTGGAAAATGGAGGCAGTCCTCTAGCAGCCTGTCCACTAGAAATAAAGTATGAGCTCTGGGTGTCCTTTCAAATTTTCTAGTAGCCACATAAAAGAAAAGATAAAGAAATAAGTTAAATTGATTGTTATTGTATATTTAACTAATATGTCCAAAAATATCATTGTTCTCATAATTGATCAATAAAAAGATATTAAAGAAATACTTTGGTTAGGTATCTTTAAAATTCATTCCATGTGTTAAGTGTAGAGCACAGCTCTATTCAGAACAGCATGTGGCCAGTTGCTGCCACACTGAAGTGCAGCTCTGACCACTCTGACTCTACTAATCTCAGAGATGTGACTGCCAGAATCACACTTTTCTTTTTGTCAAAAATAAGGGAACAGTCTACTCCCATCATTAGCTTTCCTCTGGTCTAAGAGTGGGAAAGACAATGCCCCAAGAGAGACCAGGGTGCTGCATTCAAAAATTGCCTATTGGAGGGCTGGGGGCGGTGGCTTCTGCCTGTAATCCTAGCACTATGGGAGGTCGAGGCAGGTGGATTGCTTGAGCTCAGGAGTTTGAAACCAGACTGAGCAGGAGCGAGATCCTGTTTATAAAGAATAGCAGGGTGTTGTAACAGGCACCTGTAGTCCCAGCCACTTGGGAGGATGAGGCAAGAGAATCATTTGAGCCAAAGAGATTGAGGTCACTGTAAGCTATGAACCCATTGTACTCTGCTCAGGGCACAGGGTGGGACTCTGTCTCAAAAAAAAGGTGAACAACAGAAACTACCTTTGCCCACTGGATAATACCTCTCTCTAGTCCCAACTATTCTGGATGCTAAAGTAAAAGGATCCGTTCGGCCCAAGAGTTTGAGGTTGCTTTGAGCTATGAAGAATTAAGTCATTCTACCCAGGCTGACAGAGAGAGATCTAAAAAAAATTAAAATTAAAAAAAAATGTAAAAAGAAAGAAAATAATGTATGTAACAGGAGATCAAAATTTTTCTCACCTTTCAGAGGAACAGAGAATGCAGTGTCTAACCAAATTTTACCTAACCAAACTTTTAGCTCTATTGGATATTATATTTGAGTAAAATTTATAAAAGGAGATCTCACTAACTGATCTTTTCACAGACAAGGGCCTCAAATTTTAAAATGTTAGCAAGAGGTAGAATATAAAATTGTAGGAATGATGGACGGTGTTCTCTTATCATATGATAAAAAACACTTAGGTGGATGAAATAGACAAGACAACATCTAATGAAGGACATGAAGGAAACAAAGTGTTTATAAAAAGGTGACTTTTCTTTTAAATCAGATCTCATAAAAGAATGGGCAAACACTATTTAATAGCCATTTTGTCAGAGCACCAAGCCTTCAGGTAAAGGTGGCCAATCATGTCACACAGAATTCCTGGAACTATGGGATTGAAACTGTGCACAGTGGTCACTCTAGTCAAGCTGGCCTGCCATGATTATGTTTGTTTTTGTTTTTTTTAAACAAAGTCTCACTTTGTCACCCTTAGTAGAGTGCTGTGGCATCACAGCTCACAGCAAC
>NW_003853025.1:12943-14355 GCF_000181295.1 Otolemur garnettii
AAAAAAAAAAAGTATCACAAGAATGGAAAGATGATTTCACACTAATATGGAATCAATATATAAACAATACATATTCCTTAGAACAATAAAATACTGTTGTAGTCCAGTCTGGGAGTAGAGGAAAGCTGGAGAGGGGAGGGGGCAGGACGTATGGCAGAGGGAGGGAGAGAGGGCGTGAGGTGGAATCTCTCCTAATGTGCACATTCTGAGGGAGTATAACATGCCCCTCACAATGTGGGTGAGGGACTCATCTACAAATATTAAGTTTGCCCTGGAAGTGAGAACAATATAACCTAAATATTGTACCCACATATTTATGTGAATAAATTTTTTTAAATGCTGCCAGAAACACATGGAATTACATGTGAAAGAGATAAAGATACCTTGTTTACAAAAAAAAATCTTGATCTCAACACCCATGACTAATCAAACACAGCTTAAGGCAGGCAGAAGAAAATACACAGAGGTGGGTTTATTTTAACTCCATAGTGGCAGATTGATCCTGAATAATTGACGTATTTTCTTTATCAGTTACAACATATACACAAGCAATCTGAACATGTTTTACACAGAGACCCATGACAACAAGAACATTTCGTTGTTTAAATTAGAGATTCCCTTTTCAGTCATGCCAACTTGTTCACATACAAAATTTTTATAAATTCACCTTTTAAACTATTATACCTTACATAGACTATTTTTGACATGCTGAAGCCATAACTTGGTCCCAAAGTTTTCTTCTTAGACCATGACTTATTTAAGGACAAACATATTAGGTTTTGCACTACACAAAATGATTCCCTTTCCTTTTAATGTTCCTTGCTATACATGTTTCTTCATATTCATGACTTTCTTGACATCTCTCTTTGACATACTGGTTCCTTCTTTAATTTTTTTTCTATTTTGAAAGAAAAGTGCATCTTACTTTACTCTTTTCTTTTATAAACCTGAGAAAGGTGGCATGTGGTTTTAAAGCATTAACTTTTAGGTTAGTGACTAAAGTTAAGACTTTACCCAAACAATGGGGTAGGGCAGTTGGAAAGCACTAAAAGGGATAAACAAAAATATCTTCAACCAGTGAGCAGATGGACTTTAGAGTACACAGGGGTTTGTATTTTACCTTCCATTCTTTTTTTTTTCTTTTTCTTTTTTTTGAGACAGAGGCTCAAGGTGTCACTCTG
Source organism: Otolemur garnettii (assembly GCF_000181295.1). Lineage (NCBI taxonomy): Eukaryota > Metazoa > Chordata > Mammalia > Primates > Galagidae > Otolemur > Otolemur garnettii. The sequence continues at coordinate 14,125 of NW_003853025.1, forward strand.
GTTACAGAGCTGTGACATCACCGCTCACAGCAACCTTAAACTCTTCGGCTTAAGCAATTCTCTTGCCTCCACCTCTCAAGTAGCTGGGACTACAGGTGCCCTCCACAATGCTCGGCTATTTTTTTTTGTTGCACTTGTCATTGTTACTTAGCAGGCCCAGGCCGGGTTCTAACCCATCACCCTAGGTGTATGTGGCTGGTGCCCTGCTGGCTGAGCTACAGGTGCTGCCTT
>NW_003853025.1:14375-16809 GCF_000181295.1 Otolemur garnettii
GCAGAAGAAAATACACAGAGGTGGGTTTATTTTAACTCCATAGTGGCAGATTGATCCTGAATAATTGACGTATTTTCTTTATCAATTTCAACATATACACAAGCAATCTGAACATGTTTTACACAGAGACCCATAACAACAAGAACATTTCATTGTTTAAATTAGAGATTCCGTTTTCAGTCAGGCCAACTTGTTCACATACAAAATGTTTATAAATTCACCTTTTAAATTATTATACCTTACATAGACTATTTTTGACATGCTGAAGCCATAACTTGGTCCCAAAGTTTTCTTCTTAAACCATGACTTATTTAAGGACAAACATATTAGGTTTTGCCCTACACAAAATGATTCCCTTTCCTTTTAATGTTCCTTGCCATACATGTTTCTTCATATTCATGACTTTCTTGACATCTCTCTTTGACATACTGGTTCCTTCTTTAATTTTTTTTCTATTTTGAAAGAAAAGTGCATCTTACTTTACTCTTTTCTTTTAAAGACCTGAGAAAGGTGGCATGTGGTTTTAAAGCATTAACTTTTAGATTAGTGACTAAAGTTAAGACTTTACCCAAACAATGGGGTAGGGCAGTTGGAAAGCACTAAAGGGATAAACAAAAATATCTTCAACCAGTGAGCAGATGGACTTTAGAGTACACAGGGGTTTGTATTTTACCTTCCATTCTTTTTTTCTTTTTTTTGAGACAGAGGCTCAAGGTGTCACCCTGGTTACAGAGCTGTGACATCACCGCTCACAGCAACCTCAAACTCTTCAGCTTAAGCAATTCTCTTGCCTCCGCCTCTCAAGTAGCTGGGACTACAGGTGCCCTCCACAATGCTCGGCTATTTTTTTTGTTGCAGTTGTCATTGTTACTTAGCAGGCCCAGGCCAGGTTCTAACCCATCACCCTAGGTGTATGTGGCTGGTGCCCTGCTGGCTGAGCTACAGGTGCCGCCTTACCTTCCATTCTTAAGACAGATATAGGAGAGGAAAACAGACCCTGAATATCCAGGGAGAGCAGAAGAGTGGTTCTAATATTATGAACATCAGTTTGTTTACTGTAACAGAGACACAGCTACCCAACAGTCAGCCATCCCAGCATCAGAAAGTAGATTTTGTTCTAGAGCTGGAGTGTACCCATCTGACTGAAGTAGTTCCAGAGGGTCAGTGCTGGTTCGGAGATTTCATGGGGTCTAAAAAATGAGTGTGATTTCCTATCTCCAGGAGAGGGCAATGCCACTTCCAGTGCATCTCTCTAGTACTAAGGGCATGGTCCCAGCAGAGGCCCCTTCCTTAGACATTTCTTACTCTGGGAACCCATTGCCACACTGAGGGAAGGGCTCAGGCCTGGTGTCTTCTTGCCTGGGCCTCTAGAGTAACTTTCCATAATGGAAGCAACCATTTCAAAAACTGCTTTTGGCTCTTGAGGCCTTCTTCTGGGCTGGCTTTCTCTCACACTCTACTCATTCTCATTCTGCTTATCAAGACCTTAAAATTGGGGGTGCTCATAGTTCAGTGGTTAGGGCACTGGCCACATACTCCAGGGCTGGTGGGTTCAAACCTGGCCTGGGCCAGGTAAACAATGACAACTGCAACAACAAAAGAAATAGCTGGGTGTTGTGCCAGGTGCTTGTAGTCCCAGCTACTTGGGAGACTGAGGCAAGAGAATTGCCTAAACTCGAGTTTGAGGTTGTTGTGAGCCATGATGCCACAGCACTCTACCAAGTGTGACAGAATGAGACTCTGTCTCAATTAAAAAAAAAAAAAGACCTTAAAAATCTGGTTTAACATTCTGCTTTTGGAGACCAAGTATCATTTTGAATATCAGGACTAAGTGAGGAGAGAAATGCCTTATGGAGAAGGAAAAGGGGGATGGATCAGACCCAATTAAACATATATTACCTAGAAAACAAAGCTAGTGAGAGATATCTATGTAGGAACAATAAATAATGTGCAGCAGGCAGAGTGAATTTGGACTGTCTATTGTTCCATTAGCTTGTTTTGCTGTAGATGTATACTTTCCTCCCTGATTTTGGTACCAAATGTCTATGTTCCCTAGTTTTTGTTCCAGGTACCAAAGAATGGCTACTGGTACAAAGACAATGGAACATGTGAGCAGATCAAGTAGATCCAAGGATATAAAAGGTCAAAGTTTATTAAAGGACAGTACACGTCAGAGAGGAATACATTTCCCTTCTCAAGTGGACATAACCCTAAATTTAGCATGATTTTTTCCCTACATACGGATTTTCCAATTCTATGTTAAGCAGTGTGAGGGTAAAATATTCATGATTTTTTTTTGGAAAAGGAGAAAACTTCCTCCTATTTCTATCTTTGTAATCAATGTCCACAAATTGTCGGCTCAGCGCCTATAGCTCAACCAGCTAAGGCGCCAGCCACGTACACCTAAGGTGGCGGGTTCGAATCCCCAGCCCGG
>NW_003853026.1:0-4444 GCF_000181295.1 Otolemur garnettii
TTGCAGTGAAGGATACAGAAGCTTTACTTTATGAAATAATCAAAGAGAATTTTCCAGACATGCCAAAAGATTCCAAAATCCAGATAGCAGACAGTTTCAGAACACCAGCACGATTCAACCCAAATAAAAATTCTCATAGACACATTATAATTAGCTTTGCCAAAGTCAATATGAAGGAGAAAATTCTGTAAGCTGCAAGACATAAGAAAACCATAACCTACAAGGGGAAGAACATTAGAATGACTGCAGATCTCTCTGCCAAAACCTTTCAAGCTAGAAGAGGGTGGTCATTGAACTTTAATCTTCTTAAATAAAATAACTTTCAACCCAGGATCCTGTACCCAGCTAAACTGAGTTTCATCTATGACGGAGAAATCAAATACTTTAATGACATTCACATGTTGAAGAAATTTTCCATAACTAAACCAGCTCTCCAGGATATCCTCGGACCTATCCTACATAATGAACAACACAATCCTCCACCACAAAAGTAAACTCATTTAGAAACTCGTGATCAAATTCCAACTTCAACAGTGGCAAAAGGATTAAAAATGTCTGCTGGACTCTCAAGAAACTCGATACCCAAAATACTACCTGGCTTATCAATACTCTCGATTAATGTGAATGGCTTAAATTGTCCTCTAAAGAGGCACAGGTTGGCTGACTGACTGTATACAAAAACTCAGGCCAGACATCTGCTGCATTCAAGAATCTCACTTTACCTTAAAAGATAAACAAAACATAGACTAAGGGTGAAGGGATGGTCATCTATAATTCAGGCAAATGGAAATCAGAAAAAAGCAGGTGTTGCAATTTTATTTACAGATACAATAGGCTTTAAACCAACTAAAGTAAGAAAGGATAAGATGGCCATTTCATATTTGTAAAGGGCAACACTCAACATGATGAGATTTCCATCGTCAACATTTATGCACCCAACCAGAAAGTGCCTCAGTTTATAAGACAGACTCTAGCACACATGAGTAACCTGATCTCCTCCAGCACCATAACTGTTGGAGATTTTAACACTCCTTTGGAAGTGTCGGACAGATCCTCCAAAGAGAAGCTAAGCAAAGAAATTTGAGACTTGAACCTAACCATTCAACATTTGCATCTAACAGACATCTACAGAACATCTCATCCTAACAAAACTGAATACACATTCTTTTCATCAGCCCACGGATCATCCTCCAAAATTGATCACATCTTAGGTCACTTGTGACCTCAGCAAATTTAAAAGAATAGAAATCATTCCTTGTATTTTCTCGGACCATCATGGAATAAAAGTCGAACGCAGTAACAACAGGAATCTGCATATGCATACAAAAACATGGAAACTAAATAACCTCATGCTAAATGATAGCTGGGTCATAGATGAGATTAAGAAAGGAATTACCAAATTTTTGGAACTAAACAATAATAAAGACACAAACTATCAGAACCTCTGGGATACCACAAAGGCAGTCCTAAGAGGGAAATTTATAGCATTGCAAGCCTTCCTCAAGAGAATGGAAAGAGAGGAAGTCAGCAACTTAATGAGACATCTCAAGCAACTGGAAAAGGAAGAACATTCAAACCCTAAATCCAGCAGAAGAAAAGAAATAACTAAATTAGAGCAGAACTAAATGAAATTGAAAACAAAAGAATCATACAACAGATCAACCAATCAAAGAGTTGGTTTTTTGAAAAGGTTGATAAAATAGATAAACCTTTGGTTAACCTTACCAGAAGTAAAAGAGTAAAATCCTTAATTTTATCAATCAGAAATGAAAAAGGCCAAATAACAACATACTCCTCAGAAATTCAACAAATCCTTAATGAATATTGCATAAAACTCTATTCTCAGAAATATGAAAATCTGAAGGCAATAGATCAGTACATGGAAACATGCCACCTTCCTAGACTTAGTCAGAAAGAAGTGGAAATGTCAAACAAGCCCATAACAAGTTCCAAGATAGAATCGACTATAAGAAATCTCCCCAAAAAGAAAAGCCTGGGATCGGTGCCTGTGGCTCAAGCAGCTAAGGCACCAGCCACATACACCTGAGCTGGCGGGTTCGAATCCAGCCTGGGCCGGCCAAACAACAATGACGGCTGCAACCAAAAAATAGTCAGACAGTTGTGGCAGGGGCCTGTAGTCCCAGCTCCATGGGAAGCGGAGACAGGAGAATCGCTTGAGCCCACGAGTTGGAGGTTGCTGTGAGCTGTGATGCCACGGCACTCTACCCAGGGTGACAGCTTGAGGCTCTGTCTCAAATAAAAAAAAAAAGAAAGAAAGAAAGAAAAAGAAAAGCCCAGGACCAGATGGCTTCACATCAGTCTACCAAACCTTTAAAGAGGAATTAGTGCCTATATTACTTAACCTTTCCCAAAACATAGAAAAAGAAGGAATACTTCCCAACACATTCTATGAAGCAAATATCACCCTGATACCCAAACCATGAAAAGACCCAGCAAGAAAAGAAAATTACAGACCAATATCTCCAAAGAAAAGCGATGCAAAAATATTCAATAAGATCCTAGCAAACAGAATCCAACAACACATCAAACAAATTATACATCACGACCAGGTGGGTTTCATCCCTGGGTCCCAAATCCGTAAATCCATAAATAAAATACATCACATAAACAAATTTAAAAACAAAGACCATATAATTTTCTCAATTGATGCAGAAAAACCTTTTCACAATATCCAGCATCCTTTCCTCATCAGTACACTTAAGAAAATAGGTATAGAAGGAATATTTCTTAAACTGGTAGAGGCCATGTACAACAAACCCACAGCCAATATCATATTGAATGGAGTAAAACTGAAATCATTTCCACTCAGATCAGGAACCAGGCAAGGATGCCCACTGTCTCCACTGCTTTTTAACATTGTAATGGAAGTCTTAGCTACTGCATTCAGGCAAGAGAAGGCAATCAAGGGGATCCAAATAGGACTAGAGGAGATCAAACTGTCACTCTTCTCAGAAGATATGATTATATATCTGGAAAATCCCAGGGAACCAACTACAAAACTCCTAGAAGTGATCAAGGAATACAGCAATGTCTCAGGCCACAAAATTAACACTCACAAATCTGTAGCCTTCATATATACCAAGGGGAAAAAATCAATCAAGGACTCTATTCCCTTTACAGTAGTGCCAAAGAAGATGAAATATCTGGGAATGTATCTAACTAAGGACCTCTATAAGGAGAACTATGAAACTCTGAGAAAAGAAATAGCTGAAGATGTCAACAAATGGAAAAATATACCGTGCTCATGGCTGGAAGAATCAACATTGTTAAAATGTTGATACTACCTAAAGCAATCTACAGATTTAATGCGATCCCTATTAAAGCTCCTCTGTCATACTTTAAAGACCTGGAAAAATTAGTACTTAGTTTTATATGGAAACAGAAAAAACTTCAAATAGCCAAGACATTACTTAGAAATAAAAACAAATCAGGAAGAATCATGCTTCCAGACTTTAGACTATACTATAAAGCAATCGTGATCAAAACAGCATGGTACTGGCACAAAAACAGAGAGGTAGTTGTATGGAACAGAATTGAAGACCAAGAGGCGAACCCAGACACTTATCATCATTTGATTTTTGATAAGCCTATTAAAAATATAAATTGGGGGAAAATTCCCTATTCAACAAATGGTGCTGGGTGAATTGGCTGGCGACCTATAGAAAATTGAAATTGGACCCACACCTTTCTCCTCTAACAAAAATTGACTCTCACTGGTTAAAGGACTTAAGACATGAGACAATAAAAATTCTTAGAGAGAGTGCAGGTGAAACACTCAAGAAATTGGCCTGGGAGAATACTTTATGAGGAGGACACTGTGGGCAATTGAAGCAACATCAAAAATATATTATTAGGATCTGATCAAATTAAAAAGCTTCTGCACTGCCAAGAACACACTAAGTAAAGCAGATAGACAGTCCTCAGAATGGGAGAGGATTTTTGCAAGTTATATATCCGATAAAGGTCTAACAACCAGAATCCACAGAGAACTCAAACTAATTACTAAAACAAACAAACAAACAAAAAAAAAAAAACAAGTGAGCCCTTTTCACTGGGGGCAAGAGACATGAACAGAAGCATCTCTGAAGAAGATAGGCACATGGTCTACAGACACATGAAAAAATGCTCATCGTCATTAATCATCAGAGAGATGCAAACCAAAACTACTCTGAGATACCATCTAACTCCAGTAAGAGTAGCCCACATCACAGAAATCCCCAAACTACAGATGTTGGCGTGGATGTGGAGAAAAGGGAACACTTCTACATTGCTGGTGGGAATGCAAGCTAGTGCATTCCTTTTGGAAGGAAGTTTGGAGAACACTCAGGGATCTAAACATAGACCTGCCGTTTGATCCTGCAATTCCTCTTCTAGGTGTATATCCAAAGGACCAAAAATCATTTGGCAATAAAGATATTTGCAC